>NW_020169853.1:69852-102382 GCF_002117355.1 Postia placenta MAD-698-R-SB12 | reverse complement strand
CGCAAGATCGAGCTCGAGACCTTCACCACGTGGCGAGCCGCTGAAAAGCGAGCCACTGAGGTCGAGCAGATCCTCGACATCAGCCGGGCCCGTCGGCCCGAGCTAAACAACTTCTTCTCGGCACGAGGTCGAGGACGCGGAGGAGCACATGGTGGTGCACCCCCATCCATGCAGCTTCGGCCAGCATCAATGCAGCCGTCGGAAAAGGAGACTTCCCCGGCACATGCTTTGGCTGCGGGAAGCAAGGGTACCGTCGTTTTGAGTGCCCTAATTGTAAGGATAAACCTTACACAAAATGCGCCGACGCGCAGGCTACGGTTGCCTCGGGTTCCACCCAGGCGGCGACAAGCGCCCCCGTCGCTTCATCCTTGGCGAGTACAAGCGCTGCTTCAGCGAAATTGGAAAGTTCCGAGCTGGCGGACTTAATAGCACAGATGAAGTCGATGCGCGAGGAGCTCGAGCACTATCGGGCAATGAAGGAGGAGTCTTTTTGATCCGGTCCGCGCTTCGTGCCGCACGCGTCGGGCCGCGTAATAATAATCTGTACAATGTATTGGTGACTGCGAATGTGTACGAGTTGGACCATGGGTCCCAGCATTTCCACATCCCGGTGCGCCTTAAAGGAGAAAGATGGCACAAGGATATAGTCGCAATGGTGGACAGTGGAGCCACCACGAAGTTCATCAACAAGTGTTTCATCACGGAGAATCGAGTACGAACGCGGAAATTGAAAGAACCAATTCCGCTGTACAATATCAATGGAACACTCAATAAAGACGGGAGCATCTCGGAGGTAGCCGTGCTACAGATGCAAATAGGAGATCATGTCGAGAAGACGGTGTTTACGGTCACGGACATTAGTCCGGAAGATGTGATCGTTGGGTTGGATTGGCTGCGTGAGCACAACCCTGAAATTGACTGGGAGTTGGGCTGCCTAAAGTTATCGCGATGCCCAGACACATGCAGTGCCAGGAAGACTGGCCGAATGGAGCAAGCGACGGTTGCGCGTGATACGGGGGTCAGGTCCACGGCGCGCAGGCATTCGCCAAAGTCCAAACGGTCGGTCATAGGCGCTTGCCGGAGTAAGGTACTCCTGGACTTCGAACCCGAAGAAGATCCGGCAAAAGTAGAGTAGGACGAGGCTGACTTGATCGAAGCCTGGGAGCAGGGTATCACGCTTCCTGGCACCCCTCAGCTGTTCGTCGCAGCAGGGCATACATACTCCCAGCTGTTTGCTGAGGAAGAGATCAAAAGGAAGGTTGTTAAGACCGCCGAGGAGTCGGTACCTAAACAATACCACGAGTTCCTGAATGTCTTCTCCAAGAAAGCGTCGGAACGGCTACCCGAAAGGAAGCCGTACGATCATGCGATCAAACTCGTACCCGGCTACTCGACATTCCACTCGAAGGTGTATCCCCTGTCAAACAACAAACAAGAGGAACTGGACAAGTTCCTAAAGGAGCAACTAGCAAAGGGCTACATACGGGAGTCGAAATCGCCCATTTTATCCCCCTTCTTCTTCATCAAAAAGAAGGAAGGGACGCTTCGACCCGTGCAGGACTACCGCCGCTTGAACGCCATCACGGTTAGAAACCGCTACCCTTTGCCGCTGATCGCCGAGATGGTAGATAAGCTCCACGGCGCTACGCTCTTCACCAAGTTCGATGTCCGATGGGGATACAACAACGTCCGGATCAAAGCCGGTGACGAATGGAAGGCGGCCTTTGTGACTAACCGAGGGTTGTACGAGCCCCTGGTGATGTTCTTTGGCCTCACCAATTCCCCCGCGACCTTCCAGGCGATGATGAACGAGATCTTCCACGATCTCATCGTCGGTGGCAAGATCCTCGTATACCTTGATGACATACTCATCTTCTCCACCAACAAGGAGGAACATGAAAAGGTCACACGCAAGGTTCTGCACCGCCTACAGGATAATGATCCATTCCTGAAGCCTGAGAAGTGCAAATGGAACGTTCCTAAGGTCGACTACATCGGCTATGTGTTCGGTGGCGATGAGGTGGCGATGGATCCCGCGAAGCTGAAAGGAATCAATGAGTGGCCAGTGCCCCGGACCAAAAAAGACGTTCAGAAGTTCCGGGGGTTCTCCAATTTCTACCGCCGCTTCATCAAAGACTTCGCTAAGATCTCGCGACCACTCGACCGACTCACAGGGAACGACCCATGGCATTGGGGCGAGGAAGAGCAGCACGCCTTCGATGAGCTCAAGCAGCTCTTTGCGACGACTCCAGTCTTGGCGCTGTACGATCCCAATCAAGAGACACGCATTGAGGTTGATGCCTCGGGCTATGCCACGGGCGGCGTGTTGATGGAGAAGCAGGATGACGGCAAATGGTATCCCATCGCCTTCAGATCCCATGCTATGGACCCGGCGCAGCGGAACTACGAGATCTATGATAAGGAGATGCTTGCCATCATTGAGGCGCTAGACGATTGGCGCCACTATCTCGAGGGGTTACCCAATCAGTTCGAGATCGTAACCGATCATAAGAACCTCGAGTACTGGCGTACATCTCAGCATCTCACGCATCGTCAAGCGCGGTGGTCGCTCTTCCTGGCTCGCTTTGACTTCCGCATCACGCACAAGGCCAGGACGTCCAATGGAAAGGCTGATGCCCTGTCACGCCGATCAGACCATCAGATCGGCGATGAGGATGATAACACCGACCAGGTAGTTCTCAAACCGGAAAGATTTCGCATCGCCTCCGCCAGACGTGGCCATGCCTCAGTGACGGCCGATCAGTCGCTTCTGAAGCGCATTCGGGAGTGTTCGGAAAAGGATCGGGAGGTGGCCGAGGCACTTGAGAAAGTACAGGACCTCGGGCCGCCCCGGCTTCAAAGGGGCTTTGAGGAGTGGAATGCCGAACAAGGGCTCCTGCTGTTCCGCGGGTGCGTGTACGTCCCAAAAAACGCGGAGCTCCGGCGGGATATCGTTAAGATCCACCACGACTCGCCGATCGCCGGTCATGGTGGTGGTGCCAAAACCCTGGAGCTCGTGTCACGGAATTACTGGTGGCCTGGGATGTCCAAATTTGTCAATGAGTACGTAAGCACCTGCGACGTGTGCAACCGTACCAAGACATTCCCAGCCAAGCCTCAGGGTCCGCTGAAGCCGAACGAGATCCCCGAGCGCCCGTGGCAGATCATCACCACGGATATGATCGTCGGCTTGCCGAAGTCTGATGGATTCGACTCGATCCTGGTCACCGCCGACTGCTTCACAAAGCAGGTCCACTTCTCGGCCTGTTATGAGACCCTGACGGCAGAAGGTGCAGCGGATCTGTACATCCGCGATGTGTTCAAGCATCATGGGGCCCCGGCCAAGGTCATATCAGACCAAGGTCCCCAGTTCGCTTCGAAATATCTCCATGCGGTGTACAAGGGACTAGGGATCGAGCCGGCGCTGTCTACAGCATTCCACCCTCAGACAGATGGCCAGACTGAGCGCTGGAATCAGGAGATCGAACAGTACCTGCGCGCCTTCACAAGCCACAGGCAGGATGATTGGGCAAAGCAATTGCCGCTCGCGGAATTCGCAATGAACAACCGAGTTCACTCCGCGACCGGGCACTCCCCTTTCTTCCTGCATCAAGGGTACAATCCTGAGATCCAAGTGCGGATCAATCCGATGTCTGCGATGCCTGTGGCCGCTGATCGGCTCAAGATCCTGAAGGAGATTCGCGACGATACGCGCTCTGCGCTCGAGCTGTCGGCTGAGCGCATGAAGGTGTACTACGACAAGCACGTGCAGGGGGCACCGGTCTTCGCACCGCGGGACAAGGTCTGGCTTGACGCTCAGAACCTTAAGCTGAAACAGCCGAGCAAGAAGCTCAGTCCCAAGCGCCTCGGACCTTATGCCGTGCGGCGAAAGCTTGGAGACCTGGATTACGAATTAATCCTGCCGAAGTCGGTGCCAGTACACCCGGTGTTCCATGTCTCCTTGCTTAGCAAGTACACGCGTAGCGATATCCCAGGCCGGGAGCCGGAGGAACCGCCTGCGATCGAGGTTGAGGGCGACGAGGAGTACGAGGTTGAGCGGATCAAAGATTCGCGAATCTTCCGGCGTCAGCTGCAGTACCTCGTCAAGTGGAAAGGCTATGACGATTCGCATACGTCCTGGGAACCGGCGCGCAACGTTGCGAATGCGCCGGCCCTCATAGCCGACTTCCACCGGAAGAACCCAAACGCCCCTCGCCGCCTCAACGCTGCTACCTTTGGTGGTCTCAACTTTCAGCCAATGCCTTCGCCGCTGACTGAAGCACGTTGCCGCTCCGGATGGGAGATGGGCAAGGGCGCCTCACATGAGGTCATGCGCCGTTGAGGGGTGGGGTAATGTCACGAGTTGGTACGGCGCCTAGCCGTTTTTTAATTTTTTCCTTTTTGCGGGCTCGAACCCGCGACCTCTGTACTACCTGCCTGATATGGACGCGTCACTATCTACTGTACGATTAGATTAGATGGAGCGGCAGCGCACGGCACAGCTCGGGCCCCGCTGACACAGCCGCTCTGACTCACCGGCCCCCAGGGCCGCGTCGGCATGCTGCGCACAGACCAGCTGCGCACGGACCAACGTGCACAGCCTGCCCTAATCTCCCCATGTATATAAGCCGGCCTCTGCTGCCCTAGGGACCTCAGTTTCGACCTCTTGTCCCTAGGTCAGTAAGCCCTCCTTTGTATTCCTTTCGTACCTTACTAACTAATACATTCACTTGTCCCTAGCCTTAGGTTTGAGCCTTGCTCACCATCGCTTCGGTAAGAACCAGTCGAACGCCCCCAGCATCCTTCAAAGTCTGTGTTCCCCCTGTCGCTCGACCCTAAGTCGTGACAAAGGGCGGCGAGAAGCGCAAGTAAATATGACGCGTCGGAGGCGACACCCTTGTGATGCTGAGACGAGAGCTGACTGTGGACTCAGACCGGAGGCTCTGGGCTTAGCTTGCTTGTGCCCAGGAAAGGGCTTCCATCCCGATTAGGATAGTGTTTTCCATTTTGGGACGACGTGTCGATCAACGGCCTCGTAGTATGTGCGTCATTCTCTGCTTGCAGGCTGCATATGATATCATAGCTGTCACCGTCTCTCTGTACATATATATACCGACGTTGGTGTCGGTGAATCCAAGTTCCCTCTTGCACTCAAACTCCCACATTCCCTCTCTCGCGCAAACTGATCAAGTCATTAGTCTGTCGCAGGTAAGTGTTGAGCTTGGTAGACGGATATTACGAGAAAATACGCGCATAGTCATTCGGACTAGCCTCGGGACTCATTCGCTCGGGCGTCGTCATTCGGATGCGCATATCGTGACATATCCGGGATTAGACGTCGGATAGACTATTGAAGTTATTGATCGTTATCGTTTACGTTCAATTGATCGTGGATTCGTTACGCATATAGTCAGACATTGCGGCCAAATAACATTTTTATTACTTCTTTAGCTAGCCTCCAACGTCTCTACAACCTTTCAACCATCTTCGAACGTCGACTGCCGACGCCCCTCCCACACCGGTATACTCTATCGCAGGTTAACTTGGGTCGCTTGTGGTCGCCTGCACCACGTTAGGGTTGCCAGCGACGCACCGCATGGTTGTATGGCCGTCCTCGCTAGTTCCCCCTTGCGACTCACAGCACATCTCAGCCCCATTCACGCCAAAACAGGATCTAATGGCTATGCTGCTCCTGCGAAATCAGCTGGGAATGAGACGTTCGGGCTATGCCATGCTGCTCAACCCTGATTCGTGGCCACCAGTTTCACAGCCCTCCTCGTGTGCACGATTCGAGACACCTTGTGCTCCAAGATGCCTCTTGTTAGACGTGCAACGTGCATTGCCGTACTGCGTGCGAAGGTCTGTGGTATCAAGGATACTTCAGTCTCATGATGCGC
This sequence comes from Postia placenta MAD-698-R-SB12, assembly GCF_002117355.1. Taxonomy (NCBI): domain Eukaryota; kingdom Fungi; phylum Basidiomycota; class Agaricomycetes; order Polyporales; family Adustoporiaceae; genus Rhodonia; species Rhodonia placenta. The sequence goes on along the minus strand of NW_020169853.1, from coordinate 96,485 downwards.
ATTGCATCGCAACGTGCACTCCGGCATCGTGTACTAGGTAGTATGTGTGTCTGCAGCAGTGCTGTGATCGTCCACGATTCACATTAGCTTTAGCCTGAAGCACGTTTGAGTGTCAGCCTAATATGATGCTCGATACAGCCTAGTGGACAGGGCATGAGACTGCCATCATCCATGCTGCGGTTACGGGAAGATTGTGAGAAGACGGCTCAATACAGGTAGCGGCCTCGAGGGATCATCGCGGTGATTATTAGCAGCTAAAGGCGGCAAGCCGTGTATTTGCGAGTTTCCATCACCAGTCTGTCATATGTAGACATTTTATCGTAATGCATATATGACATACAGAAGTAACCATACGTGTTACCAATAGCCTTCCCGTCGCCAGCCGGTCCTCAGAAGCAGACGTGCACGGTCCACGCAGAGGAAAATCGCGTGAGGGCTGGCGTCTGGCGCGTACTGCATCTGCCTGAAGTGAGCTGTTCCTGAGTAGCGTGATTGATCAAGAGGCCTCGCGCCCAGTTTGGTGAAACCAGATGTGACATCAACGCGGATGCAGACAATGAATTGTTGAGAGACATTGCGCTGTGCGAGACTTTGCTGCTGGGAAGTCGATGACGTTGCGGTCGTACCATTGATGCCCGATCTCGATAGCACGATGTCGCGCGCGCTAACCGGTTGGTACTCGTCAGCTGTTTCTTCCTGTGCTGCCGCATCCTGGGAGGACCCCGGCGAATCCCCCAAGAGCTCTGATCCCGCGCGGACCCCCCTCCGGGGGTCAGCCCATGGTCGATTTCCGGGGAACTTCACATAACCTCGCCTGATTCCGGTCAGTTTTGGGGGTAAATGGGATCTAACGTCTAAACATTGCAAAAAAGGCGAGAAATTGCAAAAAATCGCGCGCGCGATTGTACCATTGTCACAAGGCCGTACATAGATTTAGAAGTACCGACTACTACACTGAGGCCACTGATTGACGTGGTACTAATCTCTCTACTTCGGATGTTAGTATTTGCACAAGATCATTAGACCTATAAATTCCTACTTACATGAAGTTTGGTATCGAGAACCGATAAGTAAAGTAACATAGCGACGAAGCGGTATCAAGAAGCAATCGAGTGAGTCGTCACCGGTATCATCGTACCTTTCCGGCACATTTCGGCACCCGTTCCGAGGCCGGATGGACCTTATGTTCGGGGGTCGAGGATCATACCTCGCCCCGGACGCCTGGTTTCGGGGGCACCTGGCACATAACCTGACCGCCGTCCGGGCCCCGTTTCGGGGAGTGGAGATGTAAGATTTTGGCTCCAGAGGCCCCCTTTTCGGGGTTTTCGGGATCAGAGCTCTTGGGGGATTTGCCGGGGTCCTATCCTGGGTACTCGTATATCGGCCTCTGGTTGGCGTCGTCACTGTATCATCCGCTCTCTCCTCCTTCCCTCATGCCAACCTGCAAGTAGCGCACCACTCCCCACGCTACGCCGTCGCATGCTTGACCCAAGCTCAAATCATGAAAACAGTCTCGTCCCCAGTCTTCCGGCTCGTCTCTGGTGTTTCTCACCTACTTTGGTCTAGATCATAGCTTTGCTTGACGCCTCACAATCTGTCCTCGCTGAGCGCTAGCAGGAAGAGACACAGACCGACCATCAACGTATCTATGCTCTAGTATCCCATCTTTCGACCGCTGAAGGTGCTTTGGGTCCCTGCTTCCGATCGCGATCCTCCACGTAGGCCATTCAGCAATCTAAGTGTGTCATGGATACGTCCTGAAATATGAGAGGGTGCGGCGAGGGTAAATGAGCTCTGAGATGGCCATGGTATGTTCCATACCTTTCCTTGGAAAGTGTATTGACAAACTACGTACGACACCGTCTTTCTTCAAGGTTTTGCATTGTGTATGCATCCTCGAGCGACATCACATTTTTCCCGGTAGCGGACGTGTACTTATTTGAATCCCCGTTCCGACTAGGTGGCGATTGGGTGTCGTCACAGAATCAGTGAATTATGAGCACATATAGAGACCATGTCTTTCTGACGCAGGTCCATTCGCGCGTTGGACAATCATTCATAGTACGTGACATAGAATACCAATCGTACTGTGCGCTCATGCCTCTGTTTACGCTGTCGCAGCTGATCTTGTGTTTCTCCAGGTTTCCTGTGAATCTTAGCGCTCCATCTTTACGTGCGCTGCGAAGTCTCTCGTCAGCATTTGGTGCGCCAGTACATCCACTATCGCCTGATGGACAATCTTTCCACATAGCTGTCCGCGGCAACGTCGTAGCATGTATGCAGTCCGCTTCTTCGACGTTCCAACAGCAAGCTCTATCAAACATACCTGCGTGTTCGAAATGTATCTTCCGATTGATTTGTCGTATCCCTTCAAATCTTCCAAACGCCACGGCCGCTCGCATACATGTCTGTTACGCTAGCGCGTCCCAGCAATGATGTTTCCCAAGCGCTTTTCAGCTGACCATTGGCGTCACAACACTCCGTCAGACTCCCTCAGGCTGACCGTCCTTCTGCGCCTCGTACGTCGCTGCGAAGATTAGGGGATGGCCTAGAAGGATTACCGGCACTCGTCCGTTCTGATTGCATCATCGCTGCTGCTTCTTTGACTTTTGTCCCTCCACCCAGATCTGTCCTGAAGGCAATGTGCGTCCTTATATGCATTTGATGACATCCAATTCAGCTCCGGTAGCGTCAGCTGACGGGGCGGTGCCGAGCCATGGCTCATTTGTCCCGCATTGTATATCAAGCGTACGAAACAGCTGAATGATGCATCCGGGTAGTTGTTATCATATATATTTGTTGACATCGAGCTGGGTACGCGTCAAACATGTCTCATTTGTCTGGACACAAATTGCCCAATGCGAGGATGCGCGCTAAAGACCGCATGTCGCAGGGGCTGTGCAATGCAATGAGGTTTATATGGTCGCATACACGAGGCATCAGACGCGCGAACGTTCAGCTGTACTTGCGTATCTACTTCAAACGTTCAGGCAATTTCAGACGAAACCCTAAGACATCTTGAATCGTGAAGCCCAGGGCAATATGCAGCACTGCGATGGCATTGGCTGCATGTACCAATTTCAAGGTGAGCGTGCTGTATCCTGAACTCCACTATCTATATCAAACTCAATTGGCTTCTATGCTGCAGTGCTGAACCTTGCCGGCATTCGCTTCCATGCCGGCGCTCTAGAAGAACGTCGAGCCTTACAAGGTGTGTAACCGCATACTCGTACGTTTTTCGTCCCTCGGTACACACGACTTGCACTCCAACAATCCCAGAATTCAGTGATGTCAGGAAGACGCAGACACAGCAGATCCAGAAAGTCTCCATCAGGGTCTAGATCCATCAGCCGTTCAAGACATAGCAGGGCACAGGAAACTGCGCCGGCTACCCGAGCGGGTCCCAGCGAGGATATGAGCGAATCTATACCTCTGGAGGAAATAAAGGTCCTTCATCGCGATGGACAGCCTGCTCGTGACGCTGATGTGAGCCGATACGTCAGGAATGATTGCCCTAGTCGATTGAATGCATAATACTTCGCTCCAGGTGACATCAGCACAGCACGAGGAAGAGGTGCGTGAGGCAACGCTTCCCCATCAGGCCGCTGAAGACAGTCACACCACACAAGTGAGCTACGTTTCCGCAAGCGTGTATCTGGTACTAAACGATTTCAGAAAAAGGCGATCAGCAACAATGGCGAGGAAGATGAGGCAAACGAGCTCAGCGAGGCCGAGGTTGGAGGCAGGGTTCTAGTAGCCGATGAACAGCTCGCCCTTCATACCTCGTCCGATCGTAGGGACACGGGGAAGGTCCCCACAGATGGCAAGCTCGACGAGGAGCTAGTGAGGAAGGTGCGACAGGATACGCTCGAAGCAAAACGCGAACAAGAGGATCCGTGGGCGAAGTGTGCGAAGGAAGTCTGGGAGCTGGAGAAGTCTCTTGTGGAGAAATGGAAGGACGACATCAATTATCTGTTGCTCTTCGTGAGTAGTTTACTGTGTTACTTCACATTTCCAGCAACGAGATTATGGCTCGTTGCTGTTCAGCCGACTCCAAATAGTGCGTATTGCTGATGTGTCGCGGCGTGCCTTCCAGTCAGGTCTATTCTCCACCGTCCTCACAGGGTTCATCGTTCCTTTCTATGTCACCCTCGCCGCCACTCAGGCACTCATCTCCATGTCTGGCCATCTCAGCGTTGTCGCAGCAGATGCCGGACACGCCACCATTGCAAACTGGTTAATATCAATTTCCGCCGACTCTCAGTCCTTTTCTGGACCGTCGTCCACGACTATTGTTGTAGCCACATTGTGGTTTACTGCGCTGATTCTCAGTCTCGGTGCGGCATCCATCGCCATCACGGTCAGCCAATGGCTGCACCACCACATCAACGGCGCATCGAAAGCATCGCGTCAGAGCGTCCGGGTGTGGTACTTCCGCCGCCGTGGCGTCGCTCGTTGGAAGGTCGAGCTCGCTATCGCTGTGCTCCCGGTCCTGTTGCAGATCGCCCTTATCCTGTTCCTCGTCGGCTTGGTGATTCTGTTATGGACACTCAACTCTGTCGTTGCGAAGACAGTCACTGCTCTCGTCGTGACCCTTCTGTTGCCGACCATCTTCACGGTTGTCATTCCGGCGTTGTCACCCGATTGTCCCTACAAGTCGGCGCCCGCGTGGTGGTTCTTCAAAGCATGGCGATGCGTCCTCTGGTGCCTGGAGAAGTTGCTCATAAGTCTCTACGACGGCTATCACGAGCCTGTCATTGAGATCCTAGTTCGCTTAGTCTGGAATGTTTGCTGCCGAGCAGAGACGTGGAGAATATACCGGGATCTACCTCCTTTGAGCGATTGGCGAGAGCTAGACAACTTCTGTATGCAGACGCTGAAGGATGATAGCAAAACCAAGCTGCAGATGCTCGTCGAGGCCGACTCACGTGTCATGGACGAAACATTCCTCAGCACCGTCGTCCGACCCTGTCTGCAGGAAGCTGATATCAAGGAAGCGCTTCCCGCGTTCTACAAGATCCTGCATCACCGAGCGCATGACCATGACCAGGACAAAGAGCATTCGCCAAGATGGTGGCATTCGGAGCAGGATCATCAAGCTGTGAGCATGCTAGGGCACATGTCCTTGGACATGCTCGACAAGGTCGCATCCAGCAATATAGGCAGCGAAGATCGCAAGGAGATAGGGCACATATTGAAACTTGTTGATAGTCTTCTGGATGCCATGCCGAGGACGATGCCCGCGGTCCACAGCAGACTCATGGACATGTGGGCAGCAACTAACCTCTCTAATAAAGAGCACGTCCACATTGCGCTGCCCCTCGTGTGGTACTATTCGCAATTTAATGCTGACCACATTGACACAAATAGTGCGTATCCAGTTCATCCTAAACCCTCTACACAGGCCACTCATTCCACAATGGCAGCTGTTCACAAAATGATACCACTCCTTCCAATCGCTGGAAGGGAGCTATCCATGACACAGTTCTTGCGATACGCATCAATCGCGTTCGCGCATGCTGCGGATCTCCCCCCATCTGACTTTGCTCAAATCCGCGAGGTCATTCAAGGCGCGTTGTCCGCCGTAGCAGGATACTTCAGCTCGTCCGACATGGAGTTGCTGGCCCAGGAGATCAGTAAGGCCAGAGCATGGACATATGTTGATGACGTCTTCCGAGCATGTGTGCGCCTTGCTGAGTATGACGCCAGCCTCTTCACGAAAGATATTGTCGATGCATTGGCAGGATGTGCTGCACGGTGTCCCCTGATTGATCCCTGGTATGGTGTAATATGCCATTCGATGGGGAAGATACAGGATTACTTTGACGCGTTGCATAAGAATTGGTGATACTCGTCTCCTGCATTCGTCCAGTCTCGATTGCTCACGAGATGTTTGCAGTCCTCCGACAACGAACGGAGCTCAAGACACTCAGCCCAGCACCGGCATTCCTGATCCTGATATTGGTAACGGTGGAGAGGCGTAACAGTGACCGCAATAATTGGAACTGATGACTACTGCTCATCAGGAACTTGATTACCGTTTACGTTCTGTGCTCAATACTTTGCTTGGTTGTGGCATCGGGTTTAGTAATCCGTCAGGTTCGATGATGGCCTCCATATACTTGACGAATCACTGTTAGACGTCGTGGTCTCATCATACCGTCGTGTCAAGTCTCGGAATACCTACACGTTGTGCGGTCTCTCTGTCAAATATGCCCGTGCCATTGCCTCGTCGACCTAAAAACTGCATGTATACGGAATCAGCCTCCCTTTTGCCCGTCATGCGGGCATAACTATCGCATTCTGGTCTCTGTTAGTTGGCACCGCCCACGCCGACGTCTATGCTGTGAACTAAATCGACCCATCCGCATGCGCTTTCATCCTTGCGCCTTTGAAAGCCTGCTACGCTCGGTATATGCGCTCAATCTGGCCAAGAATACGTACCGTATATGCCAATATCGACGTGCCTGTAGATCGGCCGTGGCCAATCTTGATATGAGCTCGTTTGCGTGCGCAGCTGTCCACGCGATGGATTCTGTCCATATGAGATAAACAAGGCGGTCGTCAGACCCGGCGACACTGCACGTTGACGGAGACGAGGTCGGATATGATCGCTCTGTGATCTATGCTTACAGCTCAAGGACGCTCGATCGTTGATAGCGTGGTAGACTTCGTGATACCTGTGAGACAGTCATGATTGCTTTTGAATTTGCGTCTTGTCGCGATGACCATCAGCACCTGAAGGCAGCGAGCCGTGCATCTACGAGTTTCCATCACTAGTCTGTCATACGCACATGATTTGGCGGAATACGTACATTGCACACTGAGGTAGCTAGACGTACTACTGGACTCTGCACGACGCTAGCCGGTTCTCAGAGGCAGGCGTGCAAGGTCCACGAAGAGGAAGATCGCATGAGACTGGTGTTGACTTTTGGGTACGTCGGGCAAGCGTCGCTGCCGGCCCGGGTCACGTGGTCGTGCGCCGGTGTGGGAATAGGACGTATGTAGGCGTCGCGCGCCGTAGGTAGCCCCATCGGTTTGTAACCTTATCCACCATTGATCCCTGTCCATCGAGGACGTTGTCTGCCGGCGGTCTTTCCGGCGTCGTTCTCACAACTGGCGTCTTGGGCATACTGGATCTGTCTGCAGTCAGTGGTCCATCATGGTGAGCTGTCCCCGAGTAGTGCGACTACTCAAGAGACCTCGTGCCCAGTTTGATTAAACTAGGCGTGACGTCAACGCGGATGCAGACAGCTCATTGTTGAGAGACCGGTAACTTTGCAGCTGGGAAGTCGATGACGTTGCGGTCGTACCATCGACGCTCGATCTCGATAGCGCGATGTCGCGCGCACTAAACGGTTGGTTCTCGTCTGCTGTCTCTTCCTTCCTGTGCTGCCAGATCCTGGGTACTCGTATCGGCCTCTGATTGGCGCATCATCACTGTATCCTCCGCTCTCTCCGACTTGCATCGTGCTTACTTGCGAATGACGGTCCCGCGCATCATTCCCCACGCTACGCCGTCGTATGCTTGAAGGCAGTATCGTCTCCAGTCTTGTGGCCCATTCATGGTATTTCTTGCCCACTTTAGTTTACATCGTGGCCTTGCTTGACACCCCTGATCCGTCTGTATTGGGTGCTAGCAGGGGCAAACACTGGCCGTCCGTCAACGTATTCAAGCTCCAGCATCGCAGCTTTCGACCGCTGAAGATGCTCTGGGTCGCTGCTTCCGATCGCTATCCTCCACGCAGGCTATTTACCAATGTTATTGTGCGACGGATAGATTGAAATCCCGGAGGGTGCAGCGAGAGTGAATGAGCTCTGAGGTGGCCATGGTATGTCCCATACTTGTCCCTGGAAAGCCTATTGACGAACTACGTGCGACGCCGTCTTCCTTCCAGTTTTTGCATTGTGTATGCGTCCTCGACCGACATCACAGTTGCTCCGCAGTGATCTTCGTCTTGACTAGGTGGCGGCTGGGTGTCATCATCGACTCAATGGATTACGAGCGCATTAGAGACCATGTCTTTCTGACGCAGGCCGACTCGCGCGTTGAACTATTAATCATGGTGAGGACAACTAGATTGCCAATCGTATCGTGCGCTCATGCCTCTGTGTCTGTCTTGTCGCAACTGATTCAGCATTTCTCCAGGGTTACTGTTGGTTATCCTACTTGCATACCGTGCTGTCCAGGGCGTCAGTCTTACATTTTTCGTGCGCTGCGGAGCCCCGCGCCAGCATTGGGTGCGTCAGTACTTCCACTATTGCTTGGTGGACTTCCTTGGTGGACAGACTTATCACGAAGTTGTCCCGTGACAACGTCGCTTCCTCGATGTTCCAACAGCAAGCTCTACCGAACATGCCTATGTGTTCCAAATGTTCCTCCCGATTGACCCTCACACCTCTGAAAAGCGACGGCCACTCGCATATATCGTCTTTCCGCTAGTGCGTCCCAGCATTAGGCTTACTCACTTTCGAGACGATCGTTAGCGTCACAACACTCCGTCAGACTCCTTCTCGTACGTTGCTGAGAACGTTAGGGGACGGCCTAGAAGGATTACCGGCACTCATTCGTTCCGTGTATTCTCGCCGCTGTCGCTTCTTTGATTTCTGTCCCTTCACTCAGATCTCTCCGGAGGGGAATGTGCCGTTGGTGAACGCTTCAGCTGATGCACTGGTAGCTGCAACTATCGCGGTGGACGCAGTCAGGGAATGTGCCTAGAACCTCGTGTCGGCGAGGATGCGCTTTGTTACTCTATCCCCGGGATTTTGACGAAGTGATGGTCAATAGGTCTCGCTGTGGCGGCACGGACGAGGGGGTCGTCGCATGATCGTAGGCCGCACAGCTCTCGCCACCGAAAACCTAACGGCACTAGATATCCGGTCAAGAACGGCACCGGGCAACCTATAACCTAGGTAAGTAGTGGCGGAAAACCCTCTTCATTAATTCACTTTCATTCGATGCCCAGACCCGGTATCTCAGCGCAGGACTCGACGATCGCGTTGGGATATGATACAGTGAGGATGTCGCATTTGTCCTCGCGCAGCGCACCCACCTGCATGGTCATTATACCAGTCGCCCCCGCACGATGCATCAAACAGCTTTGACGTTGCTTGGGAGGCTTGGCGCGGTGCAGCCGGCGGGATATATACCCGGCTGGTCATAAATCGACGTGAGCGTTCTTTTCGTACGGTGTCATTAATTAGAGGAGATGGAATCAAATGATTGGTTCACTTGCGTCCGTTCAACTCCGGGCCTTTTGTGTGTGTACGGTCATAGAACGACCACGTGGCGGGCCTGGATGTTGCTGACTCGCTCTCCAGAGAACACTGCGGCCGCAATTCACAATATTGGCGGGTTTTCTCCCATTGTGCCGGTCCTCGTACGCATGGCAGTTTCAGATGGTGCATGGAAATCCCAATACCACGCGGAGCATTGACCCGCCATCTTCCTCGGCGAATTCACGCTCGGATGAGCCACTCACTCATCCCTCATAGCAGGCGAATAGCATTTCGATTCTGTTCATCCTGCATTACAGCGCTCGCTACGCCCTCACCACCAGTTTATGCGTGCCGCACATTGTATATCTCACAGATGCATGGCCGAATTCTACAAAGAACGGCGGACAATGACATCTTACCTTGGTGGTACGTATCATACAACAGCGATCACTTCTCCTTCCAGTGTCGTATAGTATGTACGGATTCTCCGTGAATACTTGTGGGGTTGATTTGCCTTTATGTCGGTGATGAGAACAATGTAGCGTTTCCTTTAACGTCTGCCACTTACCATGCTTTCGACAACAACAAAACGGCCCGATCCTCCCCTTGAGCGTCTACAGCATATCGATGCTTGCGCGCTCGGGCTGTGCCTCTCCTCGAGGCCTCGTGGCGCTGATCCAGGAGGACTACACGTGCAGCTGGAAGACTTTCATCGAACTCCAGATCTCGAAACGGAACAAGGCATGAGCGCCGTCGGACCACGCGGAAGTTGTACCATGTCACGAAATGCGCATACTACCGCTGGAGAGGCTCTCTCTGGTTGTCTCGTACCCAGCTAATCATCCCGCACCTTACCATCGCGGTGGTGGAGAGCGGGAGAACCTCGGCTGGGGACGAGACAACGCTCTACGTGTGTTGGCGTTCCTGTATTGGCGAGTACAACTACCAGCGTAGCATGTCTCGAGGAAGTAGGCGCTTTGATTGCGAGCCCATCGGAGATTTACCACTGAACCAGCTTTCTAGTATTCCTATCGTCGGGCTATCGTTTATGCGCTCCGCGGAAGGTACAACATGCATGGTCCTCTTGTTAGCACGCGTTGTTTTCCCTACTTCACCCCCTCTCTGTACAGACACATCGTTTGGACTCGTAGAACCCGCTAACTCGAATGACGCGACGACGTGGAAGCGAGACATCTCCTGTCCGACTTGATGTTCAGTCTGACCCCGAGGACGCAGCCCAAGTGAACGACAACGACGCGGGTCAGCAGAGTGTCTCGGATACCCCGTACATTGCCGATAATGATGCGGGACAGCCAAGCAGTGTGTCCGCCTTGATTGCGAACGGAGAACAAGTAGTCTACGATAGTGTGCAGGACGAGAAGGTGGTGTGGTGCCTACTCGCGGAACACAAAACACGTTGCTAAAATACAATTTCACGTTCAGGTGGACGCGCTTGACGCGTCAGGCGAGCGAAGTATCGCTGAAACTGCTCGAGGTTTTGTGAGGCGCATTCAGTCACACGATCGCAGCAGTCAAGCTGCATCGGGATCGATCGCAAATGTGCAAGCACCCGGAGAGCATCGATTGGAGGACGATATCCCGCAAGAATGCGGGCACCATGATAGTAGCTCGCATCTACTTCGTACTACCGTCAATGAAGAAAAGGGTCATGGAGCTGCTGAGGGTGCCGAAGGCGCAATCTTGGGAAAGGGCGGTGTCATTACAAAGGAACAGGATGTCGGGGTACGTCTCCGCACATTCGCTGCGATGACATGTACGTGTACGATACTTAATCATACATATAGGACAGAAACAAGGCACAAGTGCACCAGCAAGGCGCGGTATGTGTGAGATGGCCGCACACCGAACATTGTTGCTGACGTGTCTAACGCCAGTCCGGAGGACAGTCGGAACCCACGTCAAAAGACCCGGATGTCATCGTCAAAGACAATGCGGATACCCGCGATCATAAGGACAACTTGCGCTTGGCAGAAGACAAGCCGGAAACGAAGACGGACGATGACCCTTGGAGCCTGTGCGCGAAGGAGGTGTGGAACTACGAGGATAACCAGATCAACAAGTGGAAGGAGAATATCAATAATCTCCTACTCTTTGTACGTTTCTGCTGCGCACATCGGTGCTCCATCACACCTCACGCAGTATTCCAGGCGGGTCTGTTCTCGACCATCTTGACTGGCTTCATTGTCGCATTCTACCTCCTCCTTGGACCCACCACCCCAGACACTACGACCCAGGTCCTCATCGTGGTATCGATGCAGCTCAGCATCCTCACCGCCGCCATCGCACACAGTAATCTGACGCAGTCACAGCAGTCCGTACTTCAGGCGGCATCGGCTACCATTCCTCCGACGACGTCCACCATATCCACAGGCGTGCTCTGGTTCGTCGCGTTGATATTCAGTCTGAGCGCCGCGTCGATCAGCATCGCCCTCGGCGAATGGCTTCATCATCACACGGATCGCGCCTCGAGTATGTCGCGGCAGAGCGTCCGTATCTGGGCTATGCGTCGTCGCAGTCTGGAGAAGTGGCATGTGCGAATCGTCATCGATCTGCTGCCCGTCCTCCTCCAGATCTCGCTGGCTCTGTTTCTCATCGGCCTTCTGGAGCTTCTGTGGGCGCTGAGTCATGTCGTCGCTGCCATCGTGACCGCCCTTGTTATCATACTCCTTCTGCCAACGCTAGTCACTGTCTTCTTGCCATATTTCTTCGCGGATTGCCCCTACAAGTCTAGAGCAGCATGGCTATGCTTTACGATATTCCGGCGAGCTGCTCGTGCGTCGCCGTATAGGCTTGTCAAGCAGCTCGTGTCCTCAATGAAGGGCCACTCCGATCACCTTTGCAAGGTTGCCAAGCTCTTCATGCCGTGGCTAAAGCACCATTGCAACGACTTTGTTCATACTGTCCGGAGACTGTGGTCGCTCTCATGGCTCTGGACATCACCAATGTGCATTGCATGGCTGCTGCGGAAGCTCCCGGACCGAGGTCGCGCTGCATACCAGAAATGGAAGGCGTGGGATCCAGAGGCACTCCGCTACTGGAGGAAGTGGCAATCCGATACTCGCACAGCGCGAAACTGGCGGGAGTTTGAGAATCAGCTTGCTCGTGCTGAAGTGTTGCAGGAGAAGGACAAGCTAATGGTGCTTGCCGAGGCGGATGAGCTGATCATGGATGACGCCTTTCTCTCCGAAGTTGTGCAACCATGTCTCCAGCAGAGTTCCCTGGAATCTGCTCTTCCTGTTCTCCTCCGCATCCTCCGTCATCGAGCGCACAAAGTAAGCGAAGTGCAGCGGAGAATCAGTGGCGAATTTTGGCCAATATACCAGTGGTTCACCAGCGAGCAGGACTCCATCGCCATCATCGCTATGGGAGATCTCTGCCTTGATGTCTTAACGAAAGATCTGGACTCCTTGTTCTATAATGAAGACCATATTGCCGACCATCTCTTGCAGCTGATCCGTGCAATGCCGCCCACGGAGTCATGTAGAGCATTCTGTCGGCGTGCTGCACATCATATACAAATGGCTGCGCAACAAAAGTATGTCCTGCATGAATCTCGAATAGATGTGCTCGACGATGGCGCAGATGGTATGTTAATGTCGACCACAGTGATTGTCTTACTCATATGTCCTTGCAAGCTTGTTTCCTGGAATTTGTCGTGACCGCCTGGTACAAAGCCCTGGCACCACGGCCGTATATCAATGCTCTGGACCGATTCTACAACGTCCTTGCGGGAAGATGGGACAGTATCTCCACCATGGACAGCAAGACGGCTGCTGCCACTGCAGATCTCACCCTCGATCTGCTCTTGAAGTTGCCTTTGCATCCGCAGGCAAGAAATCTTCTTGATCGCCTTTTAACACGTGATTTCTTTAGCGGAGTCACCAGCTTCAGTGGAAGCGCGTCATCACACTACACACGACTGATTGACAACTTGTGCACCACACAGAGCACTGATAAGTCCCATGACACGATAGCACTTTGGATATTCGACTGGTGTCGGAGTTTCTCACTTGACATCGAGTGTATGCATCGCAAATTATGTTCAGTCATTCATCCCACCTACTCACACCATCCTCGACAGACACTCGGAAATTCCTGGCATACCTGCTAACTGCCTGCGATCATCTCAGCACAGAAACATTCCTCCAAATCGCATCCTCTGCATTGAGACACTCCGCCAAGCACTCTTCTGCCGACTTCTGTCAGATCTACGATGATGTGAAAAGTGCGCTGGACATCGTGGCCAGATACTTCAGTTCATCCGACATTGACAAGGTGGTCCGCAAGATCACGACAGAAATGGCTTGCTACACGCTGGACTCCCTTCTGGACGCATGCGGCGACCTCGCTCAGAAGGATGCCGACCTGTTCGACCGTGGTATTGTCATGGCATTGGCCCGTTGTGTCCGCCGGGTTCCCAAACGCTATTCCTGGAGGTTTTACATAAGTGTGCGCATGAGCAGCATGTATAGGCTCACCGGTATAACAGCCAAGTCGTACGTGGGTCTTGCCACTATACTCAATGAAGTGCTCAAATTGTACAGGATCCAGCAGGATCTTGACGAAGAGTGGCAAACCCGAGATGCCCAGGTGGCGTCCCATGCTGTGAACGAACAAGCAGAGACTGGAAGTGATGGTGCTCGTGAGGACGACTCAGATACGTCATCAATTGGAGTAGCCGATTAGCTTTGATTGAGTGCCTTGGCGGGCTGAGATTGTTCGGGGCGATCTATAGAAGGGAATTGCACTTAATCATGAACGTGTAATACTTGTTGATTGCCTCGAGATGTCTATGTAGTATTCTATCCTACAGGCTCGATCATAGGCGCTGTGATAGTGAAGATACGTGCATAACACAGCGCACTCAAATATGGACATTGAATACAACAAACATCGTCATCCTGCAGCGCTTAGCTGGTGTCGTCAACGACAGGTGCAGTCTGTCAAAGGTAGTGCCAAGCGCAAACCCCTTCTCATGTGAAGCCGACGGCCTCAGTGACTATCGAAAATATGTGGGATCCATATGAGTGCACCGCTGGACCGTCAGTAGAGGGATTGCGCAGTTCTTATTCACAGCGGATTTGTTGTTCAAGTTTGGGCAGGGCAGGGCTCCCCTGCAATGCAGTATGCATCCAGAAGAGATTCAATGACAGGGAGATCCCGAGAAAGACGACACGATTTACCCTTGTCTTCGATGTGGATTGGCTATTAAGTCTACGGCGTTCTGGGGTGAGCTAATCGCATTCAATAGAGCCCTGGCATTGGCTCATGTGTCAGCTCGAGCGCACCTCATTCGGATATGAGGAATAGTGAACCTTGAGCTAGTAAGACGATAGCAAGTTCCATGCGAGGAGTCGAAAGAGATCCGAGATACTGACGGCGGCGGCGGGAGTGCGTGTCTTTGAGGGGGGCTTCACAGTGTATTCTTATTACGTACACATACATCGACATTAACACGCATCTGAGACTCGTGCCATCGCAGGCATGCCCCACGAAGCACGATGATGTTGTCTGTGAGTGACGTGAGCTGTCCCTGAGTAGCGTGATTACTCAAGAGGCATAGCATCCACTTTGGTGAAGGTCGATGCGCAGCCGCAGACGGTCAGTGTGTTGAGGGACCGTCGTCGCACTGTATGGGGTGCAACTTTGCTGCTAGATGATGTCACGGTCATGCCATTGCGATAGCGCGCGCTAATTGGCTGGCCCGACGGCCTCTGATTGACACGTTGTCACTACCCTCCGTTTCTCCTCGCGCTAATGTGCTGCTGGTCGTCCTGTGCACCACGCACCATGCCAAGCCGTCATATGCGTGGCCCATGTGGAAAGCAATCCCATCCGCAGCCTGCGGGTCCATTTCTGCTGTCCCTCACTCGTGCTGGCCTACATCTGTTCCGTCTTTGATGCTTTCTAGCTCGTCCCCCTCTGTTGTCACTAAGAAGACACTGGCATATCACCAGCGTTTACAAGACCTAGTACCGTAACCGGTGAACATACTTTGGGTCGTTGCTCCCGATAGGGTCCTCCACGCCGGCGATCCAGACGCCTGTCCATCTGAGAATCGTCCTGGGCATGCACAGATCCGGAGAATTGTAGGCAGGGGCGAGCTCTGAGATGGCTACAGTATGTCCCATACTTGATCCTGGAAGTCGTGTTGACAAACTACGTACAACGCTGTCTTCCTACCCATCCTCACACCACAGCTGCCTTGTTCTTCCAGAGGCCTCGCGTGGACAGGAACCTCTCCGCCAGTTGAAAAGGATTACGAGGACATCTAGATGCACGACAATGTGACACAAGCCTGCCGCTTCCGTTGCGCATTGAACGGCTGTTTAACGGTACGTGACACCCAGACTGCTGTCCAACTGCCCGTTCACGCCTCTCTATGTCCTAGCCGTCCCAAAAGACGTTTGTACATGCACACTACACTATCCGGTACTTCAGTGAACCATATTCCTGTGGGCTGCCAGGTCCCGTGGCATCATCTGGTGTGCTTATCACGAAGTCTTCCCGCGATGTGCACACAGATTCACCTCTGAGACGTGCCAATGGCAGGGTTAATGGAGCATACCGACCAATATCGACTTATAACATCTCTTTGACCTCAGAAACGTGACGAGCTTTGGCTTGTTTTCTTTTGTGGTGCAGCCTCTCAGCATTGGGGATCCTCGAACACTTATCCTCCAAGCTTCTGCATCATAGCGCTGGGTCAGAGTCCTTCATGCCGACCATCCTCGCGAGCCTTTGATATCAACGCGAAAGCGAGGAGTCTGCAAGAAAGATGAATAGTCCGCATTGGATGTGACAGCTGAGCATCTGACTCTACGAGGCATGGAGAGCTCGGGCTACCAGACGCAATTGTATGTTCCAATCTCGCCGCGGCGCACCTCGTGCTGCTCACTCGAGCTGACGTCGAAGGGCTACCTCCGCTCATCCGTCATTCATGCCTCTTCGCTGCTTATTTCTCGTCCGTCCTCTGGCGCTCCGCTCAGATCCCTTGGCAAACACGCAAACAATTCACATCCTGTTATGTTCTTTTCCGAGCATACGCCGCACGCTGGCGCGCGCTTCCGCTGGTGCTCTATCAGCCACCGCTGTCTGGCGCAAGTGACTGGAACGTGTGCGGTCACAGACGTGTCGCAATTTCGTCAGCCACCGTCACGGGACGCGTTCGTGTCCTCTGTGGCGGTTCTGCTGGATAGTGTAAGGCAAATAAATCGGTGTAAATTACACCGTACTTTTTTACAGGTAATTTACAGGTAATTTACACTTTTTTACAAGGCTGTCTGATTAGCGGTGTAAATAATGTAAATAAGGAGAGGTCACGTGCTGGGTACCCGTGTCCAGCCACCACTTGGGGCCGATGCCTTGTGCCTCTTGTGCCTCTCACGCTGCCCCGGGCTATTGTTTTGTCAACGCCGCTGCGTAGGTTTAGTGCGCCACGTTCGGTCTCTTTGTGCTAGATTATATATAAAGTCCAATCAATTGTATTTCCCCCCAATCTTTTGCTGTGCAGGCTGCTCTCTGGCAGCATCCCCCTCGGTCACTCCCATGGCACCACAGTCGACGAGCCACGCTGGCGTCTTCCTAGAAAGCGAATGGATTGGGTCTGGTAAGAAGTTCACAAAAGGTTACCTGCCTATGTCAAGACGGCCCTCGAGGCCCAACTTTTGCTGCCGCCAGCAATACTATCCTTGGTACTACCAGGTAGCATCAAGGGGTTCGAGCCGGAGGAACGAGACGACGACGAGACACTGGAGTGGCTCGATGAGCCTGCTACAGTTATCCGGGGAGAGTCTGGGTTTGTTGCTGCAAACGAGGTGAACCTTAATGACCCGGACATTCTATAAATGCTCGCGACATCGCCGCCGTCGTCTAGGGCTGGAAATTCACAACGGCCGCGCACGGATGTTCAGGAGGACTCGGAGCTAGTAAATGTGAACGAGCCGGCAGAAGATGGTAAGACATTGTGGCAATTTAATTGGGATGTGTAGGTACTTTACAGCGTGTACTAGAAACTCTGTATGCCCTTGCGTGTAATTCGGACGCTCCCTGAGGCTTTTTTTACATATGTTTACACTTTTTTACTTTTTTTACTGTTTTTTACTGTGTTTTACACGCCGGAGGGGCGTCACGTGCCGAGGAGCAAAAGTCCCGTGATTTACTGTAATTTACATTTTTGACCGTGTAAAAAACGGGGTCCCAAAACCTGGGGTGTAAAAAACGGTAATTTACATGCCGATGAATTATTTACCCTACACTACTGCTGGAGACTGGAGTGACCATCAATGAAGGGCCCCAATGTTTCCCGTTACTGCTGGGGCATTTCCGTTGGATACTACATCACTGTAAAGAAATTGACATACGTGTATGCAATTTGAACACTATAGCAATTACAACAAGATGTACGTATTGCAAATGCTTATTTGGAGTCGGAGTCGTGGGCGAGTGTCTCCACGTGATCCGGAGTGCTCGTTGGGTGCTCGTCTTGACTCCTGGACCGCGTCCGGCTTGTACACCGAGTCGGTGGTCATCTTTACGAGGATCACTCTGCTCGGTGCTCGCAGAACTGGTATGCAATTCGACTCATCCGGATCGTCTGAGTGCACTGTGCAGGATCGAGGTACAGTACAAATATATACTGTCGTGTTTATTTTTCGAGTTGGTATTCTATCAACCATCGAAATCTGCTTCCAATTACGGATAAGCACTTGCTTTCGTGATGCGTACTTCGGATTGCATCGTTACAGGGTAGCGCCCAGTGCTCCAATTACGTGCAACCATCTTCTACAGCACTACTCAACAGCAACCTGAACACTGCCACCACCGAGACTCTCGATCACGCAATGTTCCGTCAGGCCAAGACCCTAGATACACAAGTTTTCTTGTGTGAACCGTATAGGCGAACGCTGAGAAGCCACACTCTCCATGTATCTACTCTGACGTCGGCAAGGCTTCTCTGTCAGAGTAGGCACGCGACAGACATCTGTGAGCCTTCTGATAACGGCGCTGTTTGACGCCTTCACTGTGGGTATATATTACGGACCCTGCGACTTTTGGTCTTCGTGCCATCAGCCCATCTTCAAATCCTCGAGCGCATATTCAACGTTCTACGTTCTTGAGCACCATGGCAAAACTTCAGTCAAAAGCTCCCAATGCAGATCTGGATGCTGAAATTGTATCCATGTCAAGATCTGTTGATCCTACGTTCAGCGAAGACGACAAGGTACTCGAGGAAATGGGCTACGTGCCCTCTTTCAAACGAGAATTTTCTAATCTCGCTACGGTGCGCAATTGTTGGAAGTTCACCACGGGCTGTTGCTTTATTGTGCCGTACAGATTAGTTTCGCGTTCAGCATCATGGGACTTTGCTCGAGTGTGGCGACGACATTCAATACTCCACTTCTGATGGGAGGACCTGCTTCTGTGACCTGGTGTTGGATCATTGGCGCTTGCATGTGCTTTACGCTCGGTACGAAAAGCCACCCGCGCGTGGCTGGGCTTGCGCATTACCGAACTTCTTTTGTTGCTGTTCACCTGACGTGCAGGAACGAGCATCGCTGAAATCGTTAGCGCATTTCCAACCTGCGGCGGAACGTAGGTCTACCGCATCTCGATTTAAGGGCGTCTTATAAGATAGATGGCTTAAAATGTACGCATCTTGAGATATACTGCTACAGCGCAGCTCTGTCCGCCCCGGCAACGTGCATTACTTGGTTGGATTGTTGGCTGGTTGAAATTACTGGGTACGTTGCATGACATTCAACCTGACACAAACACTTTGCCGAGATCGCGAGCGCTTGCAACGTTTCTGGACAATGTCCTTACTCTCATCTTCTGCAGGCCAGCTATGCGGTTTATGTTCTACAGAAATTGGTCTTGCCAACATGATCTGGGCCGCTGTGGTCATCTCAAAAGTATGTATCATCCTCATGACCTCATTGGGCGCGGACCCTGAAGCGTTAGATACGGATAGGATGGTCAATATGTTGTGACACACGGCATGACAGTAGGGCTTTTTGTAGCCCTTTTGGTCTTGAATGGACTGTTGGTTCGTTTGGTAGCTACGGTATCCTCCGCAGGGACTGAGTCATTACACGCAGAACTGTCTCGCAACGAGAGGGCTGGCGCTTTTCACGAATGTCTTTGTCTTTGTGAACCTCGGGACAACAATCATTGCGTTGTGTCTAAGATGCTCATTGTTGTACTCACATGCGGAGATTACGCCAGTTATAATCATCGTGTTGTTGGCAATGACGCCACGGTCCGAAATGCATCCCGCGAGTTATGTATTTGGCTCTGCCGGGCTGGTGAACCAGACAGGTGGCTGGAACGATGGACTTGCCTTTCTATTTGGACTGCTGAGCGTACAGTGGATGGTGTGTATATCTCGCTCGTTGCATGACACTATTGAGGAGTTTCATTGATTGTACAGATGACGGTGCATGCCCACGAATGATGTATTGGCATGCAGTATTGGTAACATTGTTTTGTGCGTAGGGTTATGACGGAACGGCTCATGTCTCGTAAGCTATTTCGCTATTACTGATGCCTCGACGGGAAGGATACTCTCTGACAGAAGATCTGCAGTGAAGAAGTGAGACGTGCCGCCTACGCAGGTTTGAACGCCCCTAAATCTGTTTCTATCGCCGACCCTATGGACTGACCACAAGTCTACAGCTCCGTCGGCAATATTCATTGCTAGTATGTCATTCATATATTCGCACTCTATAGGGCTGATTTCCGGAACCGTCGCGGGTTGCAGCTATCGGCACAGGACTTCTCGGCTGGGTATTCAATATCGTTGCGGTGCTGTGCTCTGGGCCACTGTAAGTCGTCCTTCTTGCGCTAGACCATCACTGTCACGGTCCCTCCCAGCGAGCAACTCCCCGGCCCTTCAGGCTCAGCATTTCTGCAAGTAAGTGGCAATATGCTTGCATGACCACGGCAGCGTTGCTTGTAAAAGCAAGGCGGTTCACTGATGTGGACATGGCAGATCATGGTTTTGCGTATTGGCAAGCCGGGAGCATTGTTCCTCTGGGTAGGTTATCGACAATCGGGGGTTCCTTCGATGCAAGCGCCAATCTGTACCACTAGACATTTGTCTGCCTCACAGTGTTCTTCTGTTGCCAATCGTCAGTGCAGGCTTGCTCAAGAATGATGTATGCCTTCAGCCGCGATCATGGTGCGCTATTTTTGCCTTCCTTGACAAGACGGCGGCGACTAACAACGGCTTCCTGTTTTACCCAGGCCTTCCAGATCGTGGCTACTTCGGGAAAATATCGTCGCGGATGAGCACGCCACTCCGCGCTGTATGCTTCACGACCGGCCTTGCTATTCTTCCCGGACTGCTTGAACTTGCAAGTCCAATCGCAGCTAACGCCGTCTTTGCCCTTTGCGCCATAGCGCTGGATTCGTCGTACATCATCCCAATCATCTTGTGAGCCACACGCCAGTTGCTGAATAATTTGTTAACGGTATCAACTGTCTTGCGCCCCTAGGCGACGTATCTATAGGAACCATCCCGAGGTGGTGTTCAAGCCAGGCCCCTTTTACATGGGAGACGGTGTGTTGGGCTGGGCGGTCAATTTGACATGCACGTTCTGGACGACATTCGTCTGCATCATCTTCTGCATTCCTACCGAGCGTCCGGTCACAAGACTGAACATGAACTATGCTTCGGTATGATCCTGCTTATGGAGGTATCGCGAGCATCATCCTGACATGGCGATTAGCTCATGCTAGGGGGCGTGACCATTCTATCTGGGTACGTCACCACTTGTATCCTGCGTGACTGTCTTCAGCTTACTGATAGATCATTTTCAATAGGCTATGGTATCTGTGTGGGTAAGTAGCTGATACCCTGTTCATTGTGAACACAGTTAATGACTCGCAACAGGGGTCGCCGTCACTACAGCGGTCCAGTATCCAATTTTGCTGGTGCGGAGCGTACCGAATTAGAGGACGAGAAGTCGGCGACGTACAGCGAGAAGAGAGTATAAGACAACGATATACTCCAACTTCTCGAAACGATTGCACTGTATACGGGCCCGGTGCAGACTGAGTAGCCTATGACATGTTAATTCGGGACGTCTGTGTCAATAGGTGTAGTAGGCAAGTGTGCGGCTTAATTTCAATATATGCAGCCTTCCGGCAGCAAAAAGTCTGCTTACAGCAAGTGACTGAACAGTAAATATTGTCATAACATTGCCACAACATTAATTCTGTTGTACCGCCAGTCGGCCTTTTTGAAGATGATGAGGATTAGTTGGACTTGAGCTTGATTCAAGACGGATCGGTTCATTATACGACGATCACGGGACGTACGCGTTCACGCGTGTCAACCGAAAGTCACACGCGACTGTCACCACTCGCCACAGCTCCTACTTCCGATTTCACTCCATCCTCCTCTTGTCGCGCAATGCTAGTGGCAACTACGAAACCATGTCCAGCGGCGTCAAGAATTGCATATCCTACCCGTCGGACGAAGGCACTTGTTCCTACTCCTGACGACCTTGCTAACGATATTGCGGCGGAATTGTCTATCTATGATCCCAACACCAAGGGGAAAGCATAGGCTGTGCCTCAGTGTTCTGCCATATTCAATCACGCACGCTCCCGCAATGCCATGCAAGCGGTGAATGCTGTCTCGAAAAAGCTGGCTTCTGCTCTTGACGAGAACACCTCTATTGGAAGCCGCCGAGAGGTGGAAACCTGGGCAACGTCTGCGAGAGACGGATTGCGAGAGCTCAAGAAGCTTGGATCAGCAGGTATGGATACCGAGCGAGCAGCACTCAGTACTCCAATCTGGGACGCCCTCTGATTGACGTATTGGCACCGTCCTCCATTTCTCTTCGTGCTGATCTGCTGACAGATATCAAGTAGAGGTCGTACGAGGTTTTGCAGAGATGTCCCTGTCAGGCCTCATAGACTGTCGCGTTGATAGGCGCCAAGCCCCTCTGGGCCCCGATTCACCTCTTTTCGGCACTCGCATCCCGCCCGGCACTTCGACTCAGTCTCCCAACACTTCGATTTCGCCTTCGACGCTCTTCGACACCTTCGACGGTGCGCGACGCTTACTCGAAGCTCGGCACGGTCTTCCCGATGCCTCGTGCGTAGATCTCGGAACGTCTTCCGCATTCGGCGAACAATAGGGCCACTCGACGCCGCTCGGCCAAGCGCGCGCTTCGCTCCAAGCCACACCGAAGTAGCCGGTCTTTCCCGATTAGGTATCGAACCTCGCGGCATGCCTTCACGACGGCTACCGGTCCGAAGTGGCCATATGTTGCTCTTCATCTCCGCGTTCGGCATGACGTCACTCTACCGATGGACTTGGTATGTGCCTCTCGGTGAGGCAGCTTCTTGAGGAACAATGCAAAGCCCCTTGTACTCGTATGCCACTCTCGAATAGTCGTAGCGTCCTGTGTAGTATAAAATCGGTCGTAGTTCTCCCTAAAAACACAAGATCCGTTCCCCCCCTCGAGTTCAGAGCTCATAAGTCGAGTTCGCCCTGCGTCTACGTCCTAACTGCGTCACTTCGTTCCTCACTGCGTAACCTCGAAACCTCGTCCACTGCGTTCACTCGTCGATACCGTCTCGACGAACCTTTCGACTTTGACTACTGTCAAAGAAACTGCGTTGCACCTCGAACCGCGTCCTAGTTAAGTCCCCCCCTATCGAATCGTGTCCCTTCTCTCTACGATACGTCGAAGAGCTCTACCGAGTGTCGCGACTTGAGGTCAAGCGACTGGAGAAAACTTGAAGGCTGGGGGCGTCCGACTGATTCTCACCGAAGCGATGGCGAGCGAGGCTCAAACCTAAGGCTAGGGACAAGTAAGTTAGTATTGAATAAGTAAGTAAGTACAGGGGCTTACTGACCTAGGGACAAGAGGTCGAAACTGAGGTCCCTAGGGCAGCAGAGGCAGGTTTATATACAGGGGAAGTTTAGGGGAGGCTGTGCGCGCTGGTCCGTGCGCAGCTGGTCCGTGCACAGCATGCCGACGCGGCCCCGGGGGCCGGTGAGTCAGAGCGGCTGTGTCAGCGGAGCCCGAGCTGTGCCGCGCACTGCCGTCCTATCTAATCTAATCGTACAGTAGATATGATGCGTCCGTATCAGGCAAGTAGTACAGAGGTCGCGGGTTCGAGCCCGCGAAAAGGAAAAAATTAAAAAACGGCTAGATGCCGTACCAAGTCGTGACATTACCCCCCCCTCAATGGCGCATGACCTCATGCGAGGCGCCCTTGCCCATCTCCCATCCGGAGCGGCATCGTGCTTCAGTCAGCGGCGAAGGCATTGGCTGAAAGTTGAGACCACCAAATACCGCAGCATTGAGGCGGCGAGGGGCGTTCGGGTTCTTCCGGTGGAAGTCGGCTATGAGGGCCGGCGCATTGGCAACGTTGCGCGCCGGTTCCCATGACGTATGCGAGTCGTCATACCCCTTCCACTTGACGAGGTACTGCAGCTGACGCCGGAAGATCCGTGAATCCTTGATCCGCTCAACCTCGTATTCCTCGTCGCCCTCAACCTCGATCGCAGGTGGCTCCTCCGGCTCTCGGCCCGGGATATCGCTACGCGTGTACTTGCTCAGCAAGGAGACATGGAATACCGGGTGCACCGGCACCGACTTCGGCAGGATTAATTCGTAATCCAGGTCTCCGAGCTTTCGCCGCACGGCATAAGGTCCGAGGCGCTTGGGACTGAGCTTCTTGCTCGGCTGTTTCAGCTTAAGGTTCCGAGCGTCAAGCCAGACCTTGTCCCCCGGCGCGAAGACCGGTGCCTCCTGCACGTGCTTGTCGTAGTACACTTTCATGCGCTCTGCTGACAGCTCGAGCGCAGAGCGCGTGTCGTCGTGAATCTCCTTCAGGATTTTGAGTCGATCAGCGGCCGCAGGCATCGCAGACATCGGATTGATCCGCACTTGGATCTCAGGATTGTACCCTTGATGCAGGTAGAAAGGGGAGTGCCCGGTTGCGGAGTGAACTCGGTTGTTCAGTGCGAATTCCGCGAGCGGCAACTGCTTCGCCCAATCATCCTGCCTGTGGCTGGTGAAAGCACGCAGGTACTGTTCAATCTCCTGATTCCAGCGCTCAGTCTGGCCGTCCGTCTGAGGGTGGAACGCTGTGGACAGCGCCGGCTCGATTCCCAGACCCTTGTACACCGCATGGAGATACTTCGAAGCAAACTGGGGTCCTCGGTCTGATATGACTTTGGCCGGGGCTCCATGATGCTTGAACACATCGCGGATGTACAGGTCTGCCGCACCTTCTGCCGTCAGGGTCTCATGACAGGCCGAGAAGTGGACCTGCTTGGTAAAGCGGTCGGCGGTAACCAGGATCGAGTCGAATCCATCAGACTTCGGCAAGCCAACGATCATATCCGTGGTGATGATCTGCCACGGGCGCTCGGGGATCTCGTTCGGCTTCAGCGGGCCCTGAGGTTTGGCTGGGAATGTCTTGGTACGGTTGCACATGTCGCAGGTGCTTACGTACTCATTGACGAATTTGGACATCCCAGGCCACCAGTAATTCCGCGATACGAGCTCCAGGGTTTTGGCGCGACCACCATGACCGGCGATCGGCGAGTCGTGGTGGATCTTAACGATATCCCGCCGGAGCTCCGCATTCTTTGGGACGTACACGCACCCGCGGAACAGCAGAAGCCCTTGTTCGGCATTCCACTCCTCGAAACCCCTTTGCAGCCGGGGCGGCCCGAGGTCCTGTACTTTTTCAAGTGCCTCGGCTACCTCCCGATCTTTCTCCGAACATTCCCTGATGCGCTTCAGAAGCGACTGATCGGCCATCACCGAGGCATGACCGCGCCTGGTGGAGGCGATGCGGAAGCGCTCTGGCTTGAGAACCACCTGATTGGTGTTATCATCCTCATCGCCGATCTGATGGTCTGATCGACGCGACAGGGCATCAGCCTTTCCATTGGACGTCCCGGCTTTGTGCGTGATGCGGAAGTCGAAGCGAGCCAGGAACAGCGACCATCGCGCTTGACGGCGCGTGAGATGCTGGGATGTACGCCAGTACTCGAGGTTCTTATGATCGGTTACAATCTCGAACTGATTGGGTAACCCCTCGAGGTAGTGGCGCCAATCGTCTAGCGCCTCAATGATCGCGAGCATCTCCTTATCGTAGATCTCGTAGTTCCGCTGCGCCGGATCCATCGCATGTGATCTGAAGGCGATGGGATGCCATTTGCCGTCATCCTGCTTCTGCATCAACACGCCGCCCGTGGCGTACCCCGAGGCGTCAACCTCAATGCGCGTTTCCCGATTAGGGTCGTACAGCGCCAAGACTGGAGTTGTCGCGAAGAGCCGTTTGAGCTCGTCGAAGGCGTGCTGCTCCTCTTCGCCCCAATGCCATGGGTCGTTTCCTGTGAGCCGGTCGAGTGGTCGCGAGATCTTAGCGAAGTCTTTAATGAAGCAGCGGTAGAAATTGGAGAACCCCCGGAACTTCTGAACGTCTTTTTTGTTCCGGGGCACCGGCCACTCATTGATTCCTTTCAGCTTCACGGGATCCATCGCCACCTCATCGCCACCGAACACATAGCCGACGTAGTCGACCTTGGGAACGTCCCACTCGCACTTCTCAGGCTTCAGGAACAGATCGTTGTCCTGAAGGCGACGCAGAACCTCGCGCGTGACCTTTTCATGCTCCTCTTTGTTGGTGGAGAAGATGAGTATGTCATCTAGGTACACAAGGATCTTGCCGCCGACGATGAGATTGTGGAACATCTCGTTCATCATTGCCTGGAAGGTTGCGGGGGAGTTGGTGAGACCAAAGAACATCACCAAAGGCTCGTACAACCCTCGGTTAGTCACAAAGGCCGCCTTCCATTCGTCACCGGCTTTGATCCGGACGTTGTTGTATCCCCATCGGACATCGAACTTCGTGAAGAGCGTAGCGCCGCGGAGCTTATCCACCATTTCGGCGATCAACGGCAAGGGATAACGATTTTTGACCGTGATCGCGTTCAATCGGCGGTAGTCCTGTACGGGTCGAAGCGTCCCTTCCTTCTTTTTGATGAAGAAAAAGGGGGATGAGATCGGCGACTTCGACTCCCGTATGTAGCCCTTCGCTAACTGCTCCTTTAGGAACTTGTCCAGTTCCTCCTGCTCGTTGCTCGACAATGGGTATACCTTGGAATGGAACGTGGAGTAGCCGGGCACGAGTTCGATCGCATGATCGTACGGCTTTCTTTCGGGTAGCCGTTCTGATGCTTCCTTCGAGAAGACTTTCAGAAACTCGTGGTACTGTTTGGGCACCGACTCCTCGGTGGTCTTAACGACCTTCTTCTTGATCTCTTCCTCAGCGAACAGCTGGGAATACGTGTGCCCTGCTGCGACGAACAGCTGAGGGGCGCCGGGAAGCGTGATACCTGCTCCCAGGCT
>NW_020169853.1:66816-69832 GCF_002117355.1 Postia placenta MAD-698-R-SB12 | reverse complement strand
TAGTCGACCTTGGGAACGTCCCACTCGCACTTCTCAGGCTTCAGGAACAGATCGTTGTCCTGAAGGCGACGCAGAACCTCGCGCGTGACCTTTTCATGCTCCTCTTTGTTGGTGGAGAAGATGAGTATGTCATCTAGGTACACAAGGATCTTGCCGCCGACGATGAGATTGTGGAACATCTCGTTCATCATTGCCTGGAAGGTTGCGGGGGAGTTGGTGAGACCAAAGAACATCACCAAAGGCTCGTACAACCCTCGGTTAGTCACAAAGGCCGCCTTCCATTCGTCACCGGCTTTGATCCGGACGTTGTTGTATCCCCATCGGACATCGAACTTCGTGAAGAGCGTAGCGCCGCGGAGCTTATCCACCATTTCGGCGATCAACGGCAAGGGATAACGATTTTTGACCGTGATCGCGTTCAATCGGCGGTAGTCCTGTACGGGTCGAAGCGTCCCTTCCTTCTTTTTGATGAAGAAAAAGGGGGATGAGATCGGCGACTTCGACTCCCGTATGTAGCCCTTCGCTAACTGCTCCTTTAGGAACTTGTCCAGTTCCTCCTGCTCGTTGCTCGACAATGGGTATACCTTGGAATGGAACGTGGAGTAGCCGGGCACGAGTTCGATCGCATGATCGTACGGCTTTCTTTCGGGTAGCCGTTCTGATGCTTCCTTCGAGAAGACTTTCAGAAACTCGTGGTACTGTTTGGGCACCGACTCCTCGGTGGTCTTAACGACCTTCTTCTTGATCTCTTCCTCAGCGAACAGCTGGGAATACGTGTGCCCTGCTGCGACGAACAGCTGAGGGGCGCCGGGAAGCGTGATACCCTGCTCCCAGGCTTCGATCAAGTCAGCCTCATCCCATTCCACTTCCGCCGAATCTTCTTCGGGTTCGAAGTCCGGGAGCACCTTGCTCCGGCAGGCACCTATGACCGACCGTCTGGACTTCGGCGAACGCCTGCGCGCCGTGGGCCTGACCCCCGTATCACGCGTAGTCGTTGCTTGCTCCATTCGGCCAGTCCTCCTGGCGCTACACGTTTCAGGGCATCGCGACAATTTGAGGGAGCCCTTCTCCCAATCGATTTCGGGGTTGTGCTCTCGCAGCCAATCCAACCCAACGATCACATCTTCAGGACCAATGTCCGTGACCGTGAACACCGTCTTCTCGACGTGTTCTCCTATATGCATCTGTAGCACTGCTACTTCTGAGATGCTTCCATCCTTATTCAGGGTGCCGTCGATATTGTAGAGCGGAATCGGCTCTTTTAGCTTCCGCGTCTGCACCTTATTCTCTTCGATGAATCGCTTGTTGATAAACTTCGTGGTGGCTCCGCTGTCCACCATAGCGATTATGTCTTTATGCCGTCTTTTTCCTTGAAGTCGTACTGAGATGTGAAAATGTTGGGACCCCTGGTCCAATTCGTACACCACTGCAGTAGACAATACATTATACTTGTTACAAGATGATACTCGCGGCCCGACGCGTGCGGCACGAAGCGCGGACCAGATCAAAAACCCTCCTCCTTCATTGCCCGATAGTGCTCGAGCTCCTCGCGCATCGACTTCACCTGTGCCATTAAGTCCGCCAGCTCCGATTGCTCGGATTTCGCTGAAGCGGCACTTATACTTGCCGAGGGTGTTGTCGTGACGGGGGCGCTTGTCGCCGCCTGGGTGGATCCCGAGGCAACCGTAGCCCGCGCGTCGGCGCGTTTTGTGTAAGGCTTGTCCTTACAATTGGGGCACTCGAAGCGTCGGTACCCTTGCTTCCCACAGCCGAAACAGGTGCCGGGGAAGTTGCCTTTTCCGACGGCCGCATTGATGCTGGCCGAAGCTGCGTGCGTCGATGGTGCACCACCACGTGCCCCACCGCGTCCTCGACCTCGGGCCGAGAAGAAGTTATTTAGCTCGGGCCGATGGGCCCGGCTGATGTCGAGGATTTGCTCGACCTCAGTGGCGCGCTTCTCAGCTGCTTGCCACGTGGTGAAGGTTTTGAGCTCGATCTTGCGGTAGACGCGGGAGGGGATGCCGCTCAGGTACCTGTCGCGTAGCTCCAGGTCCCCATACCCGGAACGGTCCGCCGGACCCTTGAACAGCGCGGAGAACTCCGCCGCAGTGCGTCTTTCACGGACCGATTTGTCCGCGCAGAGCTTCGCCAGCTCTACCTGTGCTGCCGCTTCGTCGTCGAGATTTCCGAAGCGGGCCCTGAAGGCGGCGGCAAAGGCCGCTTTGTTCGCGAATGGGGTCGTGGCCCCTTGTACTCCTACTTGCACTGACGCGAGCTGGGCAAAGTAGGGGGTGGCCCAGGCGCGGGCGTCTCCATCGAGCAGGCTAAGTGCGACCTGCACCTTGAGTTCGATGGTGGTCAATGACGTGTTGACCAGCCAGTAGATGCGCAACTGGGACAGGAACCGGTTGCATTCGATGACGGTCTTGCCATCATAGCGGAGCGGGAGGAGGAGTTTCAAGGTCTCCTTGTCGGGGGCGGCTGCAGGAGACGACATTATCGGCGTCGGGGGGGACGGAGGACGCTGCGGGGGCGGAGGCGGCTGTGGTGGCCTTCCGCTGGCCGAACTTCGAGAGGAGCGAGTGCTCGAGCGGCCTCTCGGCGGAGTCGGCGGTGAAGGCGCCGAAGGAAGTTCGGCGGGGGGGTTACGTACGTCAGGGACTGCTGACGCGGGGGCGAGCGCTGTCGGTGAGGTGGACCCAGCAGAATCCTCGGACTCGGACTCCGAGACTCCTTCTTCACCTGCACCCTCCTCAGGCTCTGGCTCTGGCGCAGGGTCTGGAGGGAGATCTCCTTGTATTTGATCGGCGACAGTTTGAGGGAGGCGGGAGGTAGGGGAGACAGGGCGAGAGTGCCTCGAGGCCGATCGAGATGCGAGGGTGCTTCGGGGTCCGAGCGGGTGTTGCGCTCGTCGGATCGCCTTGTAACGAGGGTAATCTTCCTCGATCGATCGGGGTGTCCGATTTGGGCACGGCTGCTGCTCGCAACGGTAGAGGACAGTCTCAGGGCCGTCTGG
>NW_020169853.1:57495-66796 GCF_002117355.1 Postia placenta MAD-698-R-SB12 | reverse complement strand
ACTATTATGCAGCAGGAACCTAGTCCACGCGTCCGTGAGGACAAACACCGCCCACTGAAGTGCAGGTGTTGAAGAGTTCGTTCCCCGAGGGTTGGCGATGTATAGTAAAGCTATCTACGTATCGTATGTACCGTGAAGTATCGTAGGGGTGCGCACCACCCGACCTGTGGGAAAGGAAAGTGAATATAGGGAGTCCCGAGGGGACGCCGGCAGCTTGGGGAGTTTCGACCTAATGTCGCGACTTGAGGTCAAGCGACTGGAGAAAACTTGAAGGCTGGGGGCGTCCGACTGATTCTCACCGAAGCGATGGCGAGCGAGGCTCAAACCTAAGGCTAGGGACAAGTAAGTTAGTATTGAATAAGTAAGTAAGTACAGGGGCTTACTGACCTAGGGACAAGAGGTCGAAACTGAGGTCCCTAGGGCAGCAGAGGCAGGTTTATATACAGGGGAAGTTTAGGGGAGGCTGTGCGCGCTGGTCCGTGCGCAGCTGGTCCGTGCACAGCATGCCGACGCGGCCCCGGGGGCCGGTGAGTCAGAGCGGCTGTGTCAGCGGAGCCCGAGCTGTGCTGCGCACTGCCGTCCTATCTAATCTAATTGTACAGTAGATATGATGCGTCCGTATCAGGCAAGTAGTACAGAGGTCGCGGGTTCGAGCCCGCGAAAAGGAAAAAATTAAAAAACGGCTAGACGCCGTACCAAGTCGTGACACCGAGCTTCGATCGTCGCTAACTTTCCACAGCCTCCGAGTAGCTTCGACGACGTGTCGAAGCCACCTCGTACCTTCCCTAGCGTTCGTAGCCTTTTTCGAAGGCGTTTCTCGTGTTCACTCGAACCGCGGGACACCTTGCTGCTAACTCCCCTCTCATTAGACTATAAGCCGTCTCTCTAGTCCCTTTAGGTCGCACCCAGGTTAGGGGTTAGGGTTTCGTAGGTCGTATCAGCGTTAAATACTACATTGCGTTCGAGAGTTCCTGTATTCATGTACGTCCAGATACATTGCCATACGACCACTACCTGTGCCGCCACTCCCTATTCGAGCACAACGATTGCAGTGCTGTCTGTGGATCTCGAATGTAATTCTGCCGCACCACCAGCGTACTCGCTCGTTGCGATGAGGCAACACTATGAGATCTACTGCACACCTTGTTCGTGCAATACGGGCTAGGCTTCCATCACAGGTGCGGGACATAGACGAGTTTGGCGTCATAGCAAGTTATCTGAGTCGGAGCGGACATATATCAAGTAGAGGACACATGAGTGCCAGGCCCCGACGCTCGACGTTTCCGGTACTCTTCTCAACGGTAATCAGCTTATGCGCACAGGCAAAGGGCGGTGACGTCAAGCGTGCAACAAGTGCCCCATCTCGATCGCAGGGATTCGCAGCCTCACCAGTGCTTGAGCAGGGTGTTGCTTGTCGTCGGCGATCACAATTTCTCTGCATGCGTTTCGCTCTGGCTCACCGCTTCTGTCGCAGTTACGCACGCGTCTGACACAACGACATGGACATGACTATCAGTTCGAATTCTAGTCCTTTCCCACACCGCTCTGGCAAAAGGGCCTTTTTCAGGCTGCCCGCGATCTCACGCACATTCGCACTCATCAAAGACCGCTTGTGTCTGGCGCCGCCTTCCGTACTGCGCTACCAGTATAATTGGTCTCTGAGAAACGCTATGATGGATATCCTGACTCAAGCCCGGTTTCTCTCGGCCTACGCTGAGGAAGTTCATCGCCCTCGCGGCTCGCCTGCGTGTCGAGTGGAGTAGGCGCGGTATGGAGAGCGAGGTGTCAGGATAGTGTGGTGCGTCTTTGGTTCTACTCTATTATTGTAAAAGGCGCTGAGTTCTGAGCTGTCCCCTTCAAATCTTGTCCATTGTTCGTTTTCCTGTAAGAGCATATCCTCCGGTGCTGTAAGGCTGCTCATCTCGACCTACGCCTTTGAGCGAGCACATAGTTCGACAATAAGTACTCCGTGCTCTTGGAGCATATCCTCCGGTGCTGTAAGGCTGCTCATCTCGACCTACGCCTTTGAGCGAGCACATAGTTCGACAATAAGTACTCCGTGCTCTTGGAGCACGCCTGTCACCTCACATCGAGAGTTTCAATAATACCTGCGGGCCAGTGACAGCACGACTGGTCAGGGTCTCTGAGTGAATGAGGCCCGCACATGCGTAATAAGGCCCACATCACGGTGAAGCATTGTGTGCAACGGCAGACGCCGAGCGCGAGATCACCGCGCGACGAGTCGCCGGATCTTCCGCTTAAATACGATCGCACTCAGGCATATCGCATGTGACGGCACGCGGCCAGTCGTTGTATTGCGGCTGTTCTGATAGCAGGGAACCAATCAGTCAGGTGTACATATTGCAGTCTGCCTCGTGCGACAACCTAACCGCACTTTGATCTGCAGCTTCACCACAGTAAAATGATACAATCTTGCTTTCCGCAATCTTGCTGTCCTCATTTTTGCTTGCGATTGATCATCTGGTGTTTCAGCTTCGTTCTGGTCACAGACGTCTATACATGGTCCTTGGCTTCAAGTGCGTAATTGCCCAAAGAAGGTACAAACGCCCCAGTGGCTCGCTCCTCACGCGCACGCTGCCGTCTCCTTCGTGTGCCGTGCGCATGTACTTTCACAACAAGCTGCCGGCACGCTTATCTGCGGTGTGTCAATCCAAGCTATTCCCGTGCATTGCGTTTACCCCTTCCTTTTTCCCTCCTCCTTGCCACAGCTTGCATTTCGCCAATTCTAAAAAACTCTATGCAGGGCGTGGATTGACCAACTGGCGCGAGTTAATGTCCATCGAATCTCTCGTCCATCTACATTTATATCCGGTCAGTTAGACGCCCTTACATCAGGCCATACACGAGAACGGCATACATCAAACCTTATACGTCAGGCGCTCGCTTGCGGCGTCGAGATATCGATCAGAGCTTGAATGTTGATGAGTTGTGGGCTCCCCAGTTGTGAACCTTGTGATTCATGACTGCTTTGTGACTAATTGGCAGTTTTCATGTCCTCTAAGTGCTCGATCGCATAAGGATATTATATACGCCCTGCACAAAGGAGACTTGAGGGCGTTTATTGCGTGCATAGAGTTTGACCGCAGAACCACCTTCCATGCATTAATCTCTTATGTGGTCCGCAGCCTCGTGCTCTCCATATGGCTTCCCTGTCCCTGGCAGGACAGCATA
The DNA here is from genome assembly GCF_002117355.1 of Postia placenta MAD-698-R-SB12. Classification (NCBI taxonomy): domain Eukaryota; kingdom Fungi; phylum Basidiomycota; class Agaricomycetes; order Polyporales; family Adustoporiaceae; genus Rhodonia; species Rhodonia placenta. The sequence continues at coordinate 63,604 of NW_020169853.1, read as the reverse complement.
CGTCGTCCCTAGTCCTTCACTCCCTACTCACCCGCCCTAGCAGCTTCATTCGCCCTCGATGGCCCGACGAAAGAGCAGTCGATCCTCCTCGCGACTCAGCGTGGCGCCTACCACTGAGGATGTAGCCTCAGTCAATGAACCAGCCACTGCGTCCGTGAAGGACCAGCGCAGTAAGTCCGATACCCCATATAGTGCTGAAGACAACGGGGAGACCCGCGAGGAAGCTGCGGCTCCCTCATCAGAGCTTGAACACTCTCAGGGAAGTTCGAGTAATGCTCAGGCAGCATCTGACAGCTCTGGTCGTGAGGTAAACTACTGGGTTCCATGACGAAGACTAGTAGTGACTCCCGTTTAGCAGGTTGAAAATGGCCAGCTCCCACCGGTGCAAATGAATGATCCAGATGACGGTCAAGCCTTCACGAAGAGCACGGGGACAAGCGTATGCAGAGAGGTAATATCGTTCGTCGTATACACGATAATCGTTGACGAGGAATTTTTAGATCACCAACGGGCCAGCGCCTGCACAGCAAATTGAGCAACAGACGGAGGGGAATTCATTTGTAAGTGCCATTACACTAGTACCAGATACATGTACTGACACCAGTGTAACCAGATACATGTTGCGACAAGAGCGAAGGATAACGACACGCCCCCCACGCAGCCCCAGGGAGAGTGTCCTGGAACATCGACTTTGGTACGCCTACATGTGATAATAATAGCAACTCTAAATGCTCATTTGCGGACATCAGCGACCTGATACAAATGGGAACCAAGACACGACTACCGGAGACCACGAGGGACGACGCAAAGATCTCGACGACGGTCGTCTACCGTACACGACAGACGAGCAAGGCCGCGTTCAGCCCAATGACTTCAAGGTCATGCTGAACGCGGACGGTGGTCGTGCCTATGCGAAACCAGCGGAGAAAGAGGAGCTGACAGGGTGGGCGAGGTTTGCGGAGGAGGTCTGGACATTTGAAGACAAGCGAATGGAGCGTTGGAAGGACGACATAAACTACCTTCTTCTATATGTACGCCGTCACGTTCCTTTCATTCATTGGCCGCTCTGAGTAGCTTCCCACCTCAGGCGGGCCTCTTCTCGACAGCACTGACAGGCTTTATTGTACCATTCTACGGATTCCAAGCTCAAGCCGTCGATCCAACCGTGCAGGCCCTCGCGCTCATTGCGATGCAGCTGAACGTCATCGCGCTGAGTGTCGGCCATACCAATCTCACGCAGCAGCTCCCATCTCCCATCCTCCCACCGTCTGCAGCACCAGCTGGACGACCACTGTTGACCGGTATACTTTGGACGATCGCTCTTATCCTCAGCTTGGTGTCCGGCGCAATAGCCATCATCGTCAGCCAATGGCTGCATCATCACGTCAATCGTGGTGCGTCGCTCGATCGTCAGAGCGCCCGGCTGTGGTACTTCCGCTATTGTGGATTCAAGACTTGGCATGTCAAATCAATCATCAATGTCCTCCCATTCATGCTGCAAAGCGCCATGGCTCTTTTCTTGGTCGGGCTGATCGAGCAGCTGTGAATCTGGGATAGAACAATTGCTTTGATAGCCACTGTCCTCGTTGGTGCTCTCGTTGGCGCTCTGCTGGTCACTGCACTCATCCCTGTCATTGCTGCGTCCTGTCCATTCAAATCTCCACAGGCCTGGTGGTGGCTCTGCTTTGTCCGACTCCTACATACACCCCTCCTCCTGGTGATGCGATCCATGTCTAAGTTTGTTGGGTGGGTATACTGGAAGACCACTGGAGTTCTTGAGAATATTGCCTACCCAGTTTGGAATGGACTAAATTCAATGTGTGGCACACTGGACGAATGGCATCAGCTATCCAATTGGACAGACTTCGATAATCGCTCTGTACGTCCTTCAAATGGGTGCGAACACTCCGCTCAGCTTGCGATGCTTGCAGATGCAGATGCAATCGTGACCGATGTCTCCTTCCTCGAGAAGGTTGTCAGGCCTTGCATTCAACAGCAGAAACTGGAAGACATTGAGGATACTCTCTCTGCCTACTACGACATCATGGAACATCGTGCCCATCACATTGATCGCTCGCAATCCCCTCCATGGCTCACCTGGGACAGCAGTGAGCAGGACAGCGGGACAATCGAGACATTAGTTCAGATATCCGTCGATGTGCTCTCTCAGATCCCTGAGACGCTGCTTCTGGCTGATGACACGCCAAAAGCTCATGTGAAGCGCTTTGACAACATTCTACGGTGTCTACTGAGAGCGATTCCACGGGCTGAGTCCGCCGTGCATTCACGGCTCATTCGCCTATTACCTACTCCGGAGCTACCCCATGTAGTCCAAGACATGCTTGTAGACATCATCGCGAGCTGTGGTGGACAATATCGACTAGACATCGAGGGTAGGTATCCCATCCCATCCGGAAGTCGTCCACCCAGCACTCACCACGTACTCTGCAGACACCCGGAGACTGCTCACATTCCTACCACACGCCCGCGAGCGGCTCAGCACTGGGCGATTCCTCTGGATCGCATGTTCAGCACTTCGGCACTCGGCACGACTCCCGCCTGACGACTTTGGGCGTGTTCATAGCAATGTTCGTGGCACGCTGGACGTCGTTGTCGAGTACTTCAGCTCGTCTGGCATAGAGGAGGTGACCCAGGCGTACACTTGGGGGAAATTCTCGATCCTCCTCGATGTATGTGTCGAGCTCTCGCAAGTGGATACCGCACAGTCGGCTCGCAATGGCCAACTCTTTACTCGCGAAGTCGTCAATGCGCTGGAACGCTGTGCATCGCGATTCCCCGAAAACGGATATTTGGGAATTTACATCAGAGACGGAATGAAAACAATACGCAGTACTGTTGGCTACTCTGCCGGCTCGTATGTGCCTCATTCTGTTTGCTGTACTCAGCCCTGACGTGATATTCAGAATTCGCAATGAACCTGTCGCTGGGGTAACTGTCAACCCCGCACCGGCGCCGCAAGACGTCGATGAAGCACCGAGGGAGCATCCAGAGGTGGTCGGCGACACTCCGATGCAGTAGGCATCGTAGGTTGGAGGACGCGGGGGTGCACATGATCGCGTTGCTTGGCGACTTGGGTGTCCGCATTAGGCTGAAAGCAGTATGTACACATTCGCGGGCTCACAGTATTATCTTCACTGCTCCTTGAAAGACCTGCATCATGCCGTGTGGTGCTCCAAAATGCTGCGGACTAAAAACATCTGTGTTGTGGTTAGTTCGACAGCGTCAGACATGGACTTGTGTCGGGGCCGACAGGAAGAGCTGTAATGGTGGCCAAAGAGGGAAGATGTGTTGCCACATACGACAGCATTGACCTCGTCCGAATGCTCCCTTACGATATGTTGCTGAACGCCATTGTCCACGAGAGACTACGGTGGAGCGCGTGACGCGGGCACGATGGATGGAAGCAGAGGATCTACAACGCTTTCAGATGGCATATACTATATCAGCCACCGTGAGCCAGAGACGGGCCTAGGAACTACAGCTCGCCTCGCGAAGATAAGACGGACACAATAGTCGTTTGACGTGAGGGACAGGGAGCGCATACTACGCGAAGCCGATCAAGATACCGGGAAAGACCATGGATTAATGTGGTGAATTCCAGAGCATCAGTGAAAACTTGTTTCATGTATTGACCAGCGAGCTTCCCAGGCGCAATGGGAGGCGTCTCTGGGATTGAGCCCATTCGTGATCTTCACGAAGGATACGCGGGAGGCAGATGATCGAGCATAGGACCGGGAATGACGGGCTCGTATAACGCGTGCAGCAAGCAGCAAAATGCAGTGACACTTCTCGGATTGCATGGGGAAGAGCTGCGTCTGCGCACGTCATACACTCTCATACAACGCAGAGAACTGCCAGAGCGATGATGTAGGCGCCAATTTCGATGGCCGCCTCACGAGCGTCTAAGCTCGCCCTCCCCTTGAGTGCGCTTCGCAATACGTCACCTCCCAATGTCAATCCACCTTGGGTCGCTGTCAACTCCTAGCACAAATTCTGCATCCTTGAGTTTCGCTTTCCTCGTTCAATTGAGGCCGCTCGCGTAACTGACGCTCAACTGCGGATGTCCTGAGACGGCTGGTCCGCGGTTCGTGTGTAGCTTACGGCCCTCGAATTAGGCTGCAGACAGTATGTACACTTTCACGAGGTCGTAATGTGATATCGTTTATTCATTGAGAGACCTGCCTTATCCCGCATATTACTACCAAGTTTCGTTCGTGTTGTATGTAGTTAGACATCATCAAAAATGGAGTGGGACACATATCGACATCCCTTGAAACACTCGCCTATGATCTGTCTTCAGATGCTGTTGGACCCGGTGGGACGAGCTGTAGGAGTGCCCATGAGAAGGCGATATCTTGATACATGCTACATGACGTACCTGGTCCGAGCGCTCCCTCAAGATACGCCGTTCAATGTGATCGTGGAAAAGAGACCATCGCGGAGAGCATGACTTGTGTACAATAGACGTGAGTGGGGGGATCACAGCGCTGTTGGATTGCATTTACGTATCATGTACCGTGAGTCAACGGCGAGTCTAGGGAGCACAGCTCACCTCTTTCAAAGTAACAGTCACATAGGCTCGTTTGGCGTGAACATTTCCGAGGGACAGGGAACGTATATCACGCGAAGGAAATCAACTTATACTGGGAAAGACCATAGAATAACGTGGTCAATTCCTAAGCGTCAGTAGTAACCCGTGTCATGTATTCACCAGCGAGCTTTCTAAGGTGCCGATTGCAACCTCCGACTGCAGATAAGGGGCTTATCCAAGCTCATTTGATGATCGAGTGACAAGAGGACGTGCCATCGTCATCAACCTTGGACATGACGTTGACCGTAAAACACTGTAAGCGCCTTCTCTCGATGGCCGCCTCATTGGCGTCTGTGACGGTGCTTACCATCAAGGAACTTCCAGCCATCCACTAGACATCGCTTTGTAAAGTCGTCTCTGGGAGTCTCGCGTCTGATGGTGTGCTGGACTGTGCCACAGAGAACGACCACAGCGATGACGTGTTGTAGGCGCCCGATCTCGATGGCCGTCTGGCGGGCGCCTAAACACACTTCCGCTATCGAGTCTCCTTGCGTGCTGTCGCTCTCTGACTATTATCAAACCTCTCATGAGTCCGCGATCGATGCTCTTTGTTTTTGCAATTAACCTCGCGGTTCGACATCTGCGCTCTCTCAACGTGTTAGTCAATCCAGCCCTGCAGTCGTGACGTGTTACGGTTCTTTCATTTCGGATGCATTACTTCGGACCACGAAACCCTATCTCTATTTAGTTACCATATATGTCTTTTGTTTTCTCATGCCTATCTCGGACCTTACCTATGTCACAGATATGCTCGTTCTTCTTCACATATGTTCTCTCATGTAATATGTAGTTGCTCATGCGGTTTGTGTCGCGACTTGAGGTCAAGCGACTAGAGAAAACTTGAAGGCTGGGGGCGTCCGACTAAGTCTCACCGAAGCGATGGTGAGCTATGCTCAAACCTAAGGCTAGGGACAAGAATGTATTAGTTAGTAAGTAAAAGAAGTAAGTACAGGAGAGCTTACTGACCTAGGGACAAGAGGTCGAAACTGAGGTCCCTAGGGCAGCAGAGGCTGGTTTATATACATGGGAAGATTTAGGGCAGGCTGTGCGCGTTGGTCCGTGCGCAGCTGGTCTGTGCACAGCATGCCGACGCGGCCCCGGGGGCCGGTGAGTCAGAGCGGCTGCATCAGCGGGGCCCGGGCTGTGCCGTGCACTGCCGTCCTATCTAATCTAATCGTACAGTAGATAACGACGTGTCCATATCAGGCAGGTAGTACAGAGGTCGCGGGTTCGAGCCCGCGAAAAGGAAAAATTAAAAACGGCTAGGCGCCGTACCAACTCGTGACATTACCCCCCCCTCAACGGCGCATGACCTCATGCGAGGCGCCCTTGCCCATCTCCCATCCGGAGCGGCAGCGTGCTTCAGTCAGCGGCGAAGGCATTGGCTGGAAGTTGAGACCACCAAAGACAGCGGCATTGAGGCGGCGAGGGGCGTTCGGGTTCTTCCGGTGGAAGTCGGCTATGAGGGCCGGTGCATTGGCAACGTTGGCGCGCCGG
>NW_020169853.1:54458-57475 GCF_002117355.1 Postia placenta MAD-698-R-SB12 | reverse complement strand
AATGTATTAGTTAGTAAGTAAAGAAGTAAGTACAGGAGAGCTTACTGACCTAGGGACAAGAGGTCGAAACTGAGGTCCCTAGGGCAGCAGAGGCTGGTTTATATACATGGGAAGATTTAGGGCAGGCTGTGCGCGTTGGTCCGTGCGCAGCTGGTCTGTGCGCAGCATGCCGACGCAGCCCCGGGGGCCGGTGAGTCAGAGCAGCTGCGTCAGCGGAGCCCGAGCTGTGCCGTGCACTGCCGTCCTATCTAATCTAATCGTACAGTAGATAACGACGTGTCCATATCAGGCAGGTAGTACAGAGGTCGCGGGTTCGAGCCCGCGAAAAGGAAAAAATTAAAAAACGGCTAGGCGCCGTACCAACTCGTGACATTACCCCCCCCTCAACGGCGCATGACCTCATGCGAGGCGCCCTTGCCCATCTCCCATCCGGAGCGGCAGCGTGCTTCAGTCAGCGGCGAAGGCATTGGCTGGAAGTTGAGACCACCAAAGACAGCGGCATTGAGGCGGCGAGGGGCGTTCGGGTTCTTCCGGTGGAAGTCGGCTATGAGGGCCGGTGCATTGGCAACGTTGCGCGCCGGTTCCCATGACGTATGCGAGTCGTCATAACCCTTCCACTTGACGAGGTACTGTAGCTGACGCCTGAAGATTCTCGAATCCTTGATCCGCTCAACCTCGTACTCCTCGTCGCCCTCAACCTCGATCGCAGGCGGCTCCTCCGGCTCCCGGCCCGGGATATCGCTATGCGTGTACTTGCTAAGCAAGGAGACATGGAATACCGGGTGCACCGGCACCGACTTTGGTAGGACTAATTCATAATCCAAGTCTCCGAGCTTTCGCCGCACGGCATATGGTCCAAGGCGCTTGGGACTGAGCTTCTTGCTCGGCTGTTTCAGCTTAAGGTTCCGAGCGTCAAGCCAGACCTTGTCCCCCGGCGCGAAGACCGGTGCCTCCTGCACGTGCTTGTCGTAGTACACCTTCATGCGCTCGGCTGACAGCTCGAGCGCAGAGCGCGTATCGTCGCGAATCTCCTTCAGGATCTTGAGCCGATCAGCGGCCGCAGGCATCGCAGACATCGGATTGATCCGTACTTGGATCTCAGGATTGTACCCTTGATGCAGGAAGAAAGGGGAGTGCCCGGTTGCGGAGTGAACTCGGTTGTTCAGTGCGAATTCCGCGAGCGGCAACTGCTTCGCCCAATCATCCTGCCTGTGGCTGGTGAAAGCACGCAGGTATTGCTCGATCTCCTGATTCCAGCGCTCAGTCTGGCCGTCTGTCTGAGGGTGGAACGCTGTGGACAGCGCCGGCTCGATCCCTAGTCCCTTGTACACCGCATGGAGATATTTCGAAGCGAATTGGGGACCTCGGTCTGATATAACCTTGGCCGGGGCCCCATGATGCTTGAACACATCGCGGATGTACAGGTCTGCCGCACCTTCTGCCGTCAGGGTCTCATGACAGGCCGAGAAGTGGACCTGCTTGGTAAAGCGGTCAGCGGTAACCAGGATCGAGTCGAATCCATCAGACTTCGGCAAGCCAACGATCATATCGGTCGTGATGATCTGCCACGGGCGCTCGGGGATCTCGTTCGGTTTCAGCGGACCCTGGGGCTTGGCTGGGAATGTCTTGGTACGGTTGCACACGTCGCAGGTGCTTACGTACTCATTGACAAACTTGGACATCCCAGGCCACCAGTAATTCCGCGATACGAGCTCCAGAGTTTTGGCACGGCCGCCATGACCGGCGATCGGCGAGTCGTGGTGGATTTTGACTATATCCCGCCGGAGCTCCGCGTTCTTTGGGACGTACACGCACCCGCGGAACAGCAGAAGCCCTTGTTCGGCATTCCACTCCTCAAAACCCCTTTGTAGCCGGGGCGGCCCGAGATCCTGCACTTTTTCAAGTGCCTCGGCCACCTCCCGATCCTTCTCCAAACACTCCCTGATGCGCTTCAGAAGCGACTGATCGGCCGTCACCGAGGCATGACCGCGCCTGGCGGAGGCGATGCGGAAGCGCTCCGGCTTGAGAACTACCTGATCGGTGTTATCGTCCTCATCGCCGATCTGGTGATCTGATCGTCGCGACAGGGCATCAGCCTTTCCATTCGACGTCCCGGCTTTGTGCGTGATGCGGAAGTCGAAGCGAGCCAGGAACAGTGACCATCGTGCTTGACGACGCGTGAGGTGCTGTGACGTGCGCCAGTACTCTAGATTCTTATGATCGGTCACGATCTCGAACTGATTGGGTAGGCCCTCGAGATAGTGGCGCCAGTCGTCCAGTGCTTCGATGATTGTGAGCATCTCCTTATCGTAGATCTCGTAGTTCCGCTGTGCCGGGTCCATCACATGGGATCTGAAGGCGATAGGATGCCATTTGCCATCGTCCTGCTTCTGCATCAACACGCCGCTAGTGGCATATCCTGAGGCGTCGACCTCAATGCGCGTCTCCCGATTGGGATCGTATAGTGCTAGGACTGGAGTCGTCGCGAAGAGCTGTTTGAGCTCGTCGAAGGCGTGCTGCTCCTCTTCGCCCCAATGCCATGGGTCGTTTCCTGTGAGCCGGTCGAGTGGTCGCGAGATCTTAGCGAAGTCTTTAATGAAACGGCGGTAGAAATTGGAGAACCCCCGGAACTTCTGGACATCCTTTTTGTTCCGGGGTACCGGCCACTCATTAATTCCTTTTAGCTTCGCGGGATCCATCGCTACCTCATCGCCACCGAACACATAGCCGACATAGTCGACCTTGGGAACGTCCCATTCACATTTCTCAGGCTTCAGGAATAGATCATTATCCTGAAGGCGGCGCAGAACCTCGCGTGTGACCTTCTCATGCTCCTCTTTATTGGTGGAGAAGATGAGTATATCGTCCAGGTACACAAGGATCTTGCCGCCGACGATGAGATCGTGGAAGATCTCATTCATCATTGCCTGGAAAGTGGCGGGGGAGTTGGTGAGGCCGAAGAACATCACTAGGGGTTCGTACAGCCCCCGGTTAGTCACAAAGGCCGCCTTCCATTC
>NW_020169853.1:40074-54438 GCF_002117355.1 Postia placenta MAD-698-R-SB12 | reverse complement strand
AGTCTTTAATGAAACGGCGGTAGAAATTGGAGAACCCCCGGAACTTCTGGACATCCTTTTTGTTCCGGGGTACCGGCCACTCATTAATTCCTTTTAGCTTCGCGGGATCCATCGCTACCTCATCGCCACCGAACACATAGCCGACATAGTCGACCTTGGGAACGTCCCATTCACATTTCTCAGGCTTCAGGAATAGATCATTATCCTGAAGGCGGCGCAGAACCTCGCGTGTGACCTTCTCATGCTCCTCTTTATTGGTGGAGAAGATGAGTATATCGTCCAGGTACACAAGGATCTTGCCGCCGACGATGAGATCGTGGAAGATCTCATTCATCATTGCCTGGAAAGTGGCGGGGGAGTTGGTGAGGCCGAAGAACATCACTAGGGGTTCGTACAGCCCCCGGTTAGTCACAAAGGCCGCCTTCCATTCATCACCGGCCTTGATCCGGACGTTGTTGTATCCCCATCAGACATCGAACTTGGTGAAGAGCGTGGCACCGCGGAGCTTATCTACCATCTCGGCGATCAGCGGCAAAGGATAGCAGTTTTTAACAGTGATCACATTCAACCGGCGGTAGTCCTGCACGGGTCGAAGTGTTCCCTCTTTCTTTTTGATGAAGAAGAAAGGGGACGAGATGGGTGACTTCGACTCCCGTATGTAGCCTTTCGCCAACTGCTCTTTTAGGAACTTGTCCAGTTCCTCTTGTTCGTTGTTCGACAGGGGATACACCTTCGAATGGAACGTCGAGTAGCCGGGTACGAGTTCAATCGCGTGATCGTAAGGCTTCCTTTCAGGCAGCCGTTCTGATGCTTCCTTGGAGAAGACATTCAGGAACTCGTGGTACTGTCTAGGTACCGACTCCTCGGCGGTTTTAACGACCTTCTTCTTGATTTCTTCCTCAGCGAACAGCTGGGAATATGTGTGCCCTGCTGCGACGAACAGCTGAGGGGCGCCGGGAAGCGTGATACCTTGCTCCCAGGCCTCGATCAAGTCAGCTTCGCTCCATTCTACCTCCACCGGATCATCTTCGGGTTCGAAGTCCGGGAGCACCTTGCTCAGGCAAGCGCCTATGACTGACTGTTTGGACTTCGGCGAACGCCTGCGCGCCGTGGGCCTGACCCCCGTATCACGCGCAGTCGCCGCTTGCTCCATTTGGCCAGCCCTTCTGGCACTGCACGCCTCAGGGCATCGTGATAATTTGAGGGAGCCTTTTTCCCAATCGATGTCAGGGTTGTGCTCGCGCAGCCAGTCCAACCCGACGATCACATCTTCCGGACCGATGTCCGTGACCGTGAACACCGTCTTCTCGACATGTTCTCCAATGTGCATCTGTAGCACTGCTACCTCCGAGATGCTTCCGTCTTTATTTAGGGTGCCGTCGATATTGTATAGCGGAATCGGCTCTTTTAATTTCCGCGTTTGCACCTTATTCTCTTCAACGAATCGCTTGTTGATAAACTTCGTGGTGGCTCCGCTGTCCACCATAGCAATTATGTCCTTGTGCCGTCTTTTCCCTTGAAGTCTTACTGGAATGTGAAAGTGCTGGGACCCCTGGTCCAACTCGTACACCATTGCAGAAGACAATACATCGTACTTGTTACATGATACTCGCGGCCCGACGCGTGCGGCACGAAGCGCGGACCGGATCAAAAACCCTCCTCCTTCATTGCTCGATAATGCTCGAGCTCCTCGCGCATCGACTTCACCTGTGCCATTAAGTCCGCCAGCTCCGATTGCTCGGATTTCGCTGAAGCGGCACTTATACTTGCCGAGGGTGTTGTCGTGACGGGGGCGCTTGTCGCCGCCTGGGTGGAGCCCGAGGCAACCGTAGCCCGCGCGTCGGCGCGTTTTGTGTAAGGCTTGTCCTTACAATTGGGGCACTCGAAGCGTCGGTACCCTTGCTTCCCACAGCCGAAGCATGTGCCGGGGAAGTTGCCTTTTCCGACGGCCGCATTGATGCTGGCCGAAGCTGCGTGTGTCGAGGGTGCACCACCACGTGCCCCGCCGCGTCCTCGACCTCGTGCCGAGAAGAAGTTGTTCAGCTCGGGCCGACGGGCCCGGCTGATGTCGAGAATCTGCTCGACCTCAGTGGCGCGCTTCTCAGCTGCTTGCCACGTGGCGAAGGTCTCGAGCTCGATCTTGCGGTAGACGCGGGAGGGGATGCCGCTCAGGTACTTGTCGCGTAGCTCCAGGTCCCCATACCCAGAGCGATCCGCTGGACCCTTGAATAGCGCGGAGAACTCCGCAGCGGTGCGTTTTTCGCGGACCGACTTGTCCGCGCAGAGCTTCGCCAGCTCTACCTGTGCTGCCGCTTCGTCGTCGAGATTTCCGAAGCGGGCCCTGAAGGCGGCGGCAAAGGCCGCTTCGTTCGCGAATGGGGTCGTGGCCCCTTGTACTCCTACTTGCACTGACGCGAGCTGGGCAAAGTAGGGGGTGGCCCAGGCGCGGGCGTCTCCATCGAGCAGGCTAAGTGCGACATGCACCTTGAGTTCGATGGTGGTCAATGACGTGTTGACCAGCCAGTAGATGCGCAACTGGGACAGGAACCGGTTGCATTCGATGACGGTCTTGCCATCGTAGCGGAGCGGGAGGAGGAGTTTCAAGGTCTCCTTGTCGGGGGCGGCTGCAGGAGACGACATTATCGGCGTTGGGGGGGACGGAGGACGCTGCGGGGGCGGAGGCGGCTGTGGTGGCCTTCCGCTGGCCGAACTTCGAGAGGAGCGAGTGCTCGAGCGGCCTCTCGGCGGAGTCGGCGGTGAAGGCGCCGAAGGAAGTTCGGTGGGGGGGTCACGTACGTCAGGGACTGCTGACGCGGGGGCGAGCGCTGTCGGCGAGGTGGACCCAACAGAATCCTCGGACTCGGACTCCGAGACTCCTTCTTCACCTGCACCCTCCTCAGGCTCTGGCTCTGGCGCAGGGTCTGGAGGGAGATCTCCTCGAGCTTGACTGGATTCGGCGACAGTTTGGGGAAGGCGGGAGGTAGGGGAGACAGGGCGAGAGTGCCGTAAGGCGGATCGAGATGCGAGGGTGCTTCGGGGTCCGAGCGGGTGTTGAGCCCGTCGGATGGCCTTGTAGCGAGGGTAGTCTTCCTCGATCGATCGGGGTGTCCGATTCGGGCACGGCTGCTGCTCGCAACGATAGAGGACAGTTTCAGGACCGTCTGGGATGTAGACGTCGATGAGGTCCTGAGAGTCGAATGCGTGGATCTGGCCTTGGCAGGCAGCCACGATGGAAGGGGGAAGGACGGGAAGGTGCGCGTACTACAATGGCCGTGCTATGCTAGCTTACGCTACGGCGCCCAAGAAGACACTAGGGTTCGCAGTTCACGTGGGGCCCAGTACTGCTTTTGACTATTATGCAGCAGGAACCTAGTCCACGCGTCCGTGAGGACAAGTACCGCCCACTGAAGTGCAGGTACTGAAGAGTTCGTTCCCTAAGTGGTGGCGATGTATGTATGCTATCTACGTATCGTATGTATCGTAGGGTATCGTAGGGGTGCGCACCACCCGACCTGTGGGAAAGGGAAGTGAGTGTAAGGGGTCCCGAGGGGACGCCGGCAGCTTGGGGAGTTTCGACCTAATGTCGCGACTTGAGGTCAAGCGACTAGAGAAAACTTGAAGGCTGGGGGCGTCCGACTAAGTCTCACCGAAGCGATGGTGAGCTATGCTCAAACCTAAGGCTAGGGACAAGAATGTATTAGTTAGTAAGTAAAAGAAGTAAGTACAGGAGAGCTTACTGACCTAGGGACAAGAGGTCGAAACTGAGGTCCCTAGGGCAGCAGAGGCTGGTTTATATACATGGGAAGATTTAGGGCAGGCTGTGCGCGTTGGTCCGTGCGCAGCTGGTCTGTGCGCAGCATGCCGACGCGGCCCCGGGGGCCGGTGAGTCAGAGCGGCTGCATCAGCGGGGCCCGGGCTGTGCCGTGCACTGCCGTCCTATCTAATCTAATCGTACAGTAGATAACGACGTGTCCATATCAGGCAGGTAGTACAGAGGTCGCGGGTTCGAGCCCGCAAAAAGGAAAAAATTAAAAAACGGCTAGGCGCCGTACCAACTCGTGACAGTTTGTACAATATATAAGCAGACTGAAGCTGAGGGCAATCCTCAGTCTTCAGTTGGCACTTTCAATGCTAAAAACCTAGCCGTGTCATTAACTGAAGACTACTCTACTCCGAACTCGCTCGACCAGTATTACCGCGTCTTTCAAACCCTTGTATTCGAGAGTGACCACCCTCCGGTACTAAACCCGGGCCACATAGGGCAAAGAACTCTCTAAATACAAGTCTCCCATCTGATTCCACCCGAGCCACCTCATCGCTCACTCTCTCACCCGCACATCAAACGTCCGAGACAACGCAGTCTTGCAGAGCCGGGCACTAGGCTTAAGGTGTAGCCATTACTGGCATTTTCCTTCTACCGCCCACCGCAGGCTCTTTGATAAGGGTAGATAGCTACGTACGCGCCCGTCACTTCGAGACGAACCTTCGGGAGATTTACCTTCAGTGGTAGTCTCCAAGGGGCCGAACCCCCTCCGTGATTAGGCAACCTACTGCATAATAGTCAAAAGCAGCACGGGGCTCACGGCGATCGCGAATCGAAGTGAATACTGCGGAGCCTAGATAAGTAACAGTAGGCTAGCGTAGCAATACTTTGTCCCTGCGAGTTACCCCTATTGGCTAAGAGGAAGACTTAGCGGTAGGAACAGGGAATCTTTTCACCATCCGGAGATAACGGCTGTGCGGGCTTGGATAGCCTTTTTGGGTTGATCCTGTTTGGTGACAGGGGACCAGGCAGCGCGTGAATTTGAGACCCAGAAAGCGGTCTGGTTTTGGAAACTTGGGCTCCGGGGTCAGGAAATCCCCGAATCGGATTGCGAGGTCAGAAATTCCTCGGCAGAATCAGGGAGCAGAGCAATTGAGGCGGCACGCTCCACCGCAGCCTCTGTATAGGCAATTGGGCTCCACGGTTGGAAAATCCGTGAATAGAACCACGCTCTTCACACATCATGTCGAACCCACGGGAGGATCCAAACGTGCCTCGTCAAGGCCCATCATCCCCTGACGAGCTCATGCGGACTCCAAACCGCTCACCGCAATGGCCGCAGTCACGGCGGTCACCACCGAGGTTGGCACAGCCTCAACCATCCTACCCTCAGGTCCCGGTAAACCCGAGGCCAGCACCACCAGTTCCACCACCCAATGCACTCGCCATCACCCTTAGTCAAATCGCAACCTTGTTGCAAAATCAACAACAAGGTGGAGGTCGAAAGCCCGTGGTAAACAAACCAAAGGACTTCGACGGCAACAAGGATGAGTACGAGAAGTGGAAGATGGAGATGCGGCTTTTCCTAGCCGATCACCAGATCACCGACGATAACAGGAGAACAAACATTATCGTCAGCTATATCCGCGGGCCGAAGGTAGACGCCTTCATACGAATTCTGTACAATACAAATTGCCCCGGCGGATATTGGCAGATCTCCAGTGCGGAGCTTTGGGGGATCCTGGATGATCACTACGTCGACGCTAGCCTAAGAGAAAAGGCTCAGCAAAAGATCGAGTATGTTTGTCAGGGAAATCGGTCGGCCGACGACTACATCGTCGAGTTTGAGGATCTGGCAAGTCAGGCCGGATATAATTTGGGTGACGAACACGTGGTTAGGTTGCTAAAAAGAGGCACCAGCCAAAACGTGATCGACCAAGTCTACATGAGTGGGAACATTCCCACCACTTATGTAGAATGGTGCACCCGTATCCGCGGCATTGACCGCAACTGGCGAATTTGCCAGGAGGAAAAAGCTTTGTGGAGCCGCTACCACGGCAACTCAAACGCTTCTGGGAGCAAGCCAGCAACACAACCGGCTCGTCAAGCTGCTCCAGCAGCACCACAAAGAACTCCTGGGGTCATACCAGTGGCCGGGGTCTCATACCAGCCGAGGAGGGATGGAACGGGTACTTTGTACCAAGGAGGTGGGCAGCCGATGCAGATCGATCAGGCCTGCATCAAATGCGGAGCGAAGAAGACAGAAAAGGGGACATGCGGAGACACGTGGCATCTGCCAAACCGGGCGGCAGGGCCTTGGCCACAACGAGTACGTGAGCTGGCTGTCGAAACGGGGGTAGAGGCGGGGACTGAAAACCCCACAACGGTCAACCTGGACAATGAGGAACAGGGACTAAATTATTTGCGCTCCCTCTATGCATCGAGACCCGAGCTTTTCACAAAGGCGGGTTTTCGGTTCGGCAACAACTGAATGCGCCAGTTGCACTGCCAATTATGAATAGGTTTTCTCCTTTATCGGACAGCGTGGATCTCATTGAGCACAATGATGTATCCCCTACGGACTTACATACACGTGATACGCTATCTATTAATACATATAAAGCGGAGGCGTCTCACAATGAGCGCGGCAGTGCTATAACTGTGCTTAATTCCTCCACCAAAAATACAAAAACATCGAGAAAATCATCGAGCGCATCGAAACCAAAAACCGTGTTAAAAGTTTATCTTGACGATCCAAGAGCCATAGCTCCAAAGCGACAAACGGAGGGCTCCGTCGGATATGATCTTTATGCGGCAGAAGATTTATTTATAGCTGCACATTCTCGCATGCTAGTAGACACCGGAATCCGAATGGAGATGCCTAAAGGCGTATATGGTCGAATCGCCCCACGATCTGGACTCGCAGTCAAGGGTCTAGACGTAGGCGCTGGTGTAATCAATCCTGATTACACTGGATGACTTAAGGTTCTCCTTATCAACAATTCGGACAAAGAATTCCATGTCGAATACAGCATGAGAATTGCGCAGTTGATTCTGGAGTGTGCCGAGGTTCCGGAAATAGACATTGCCCAAGGGACAATTCAGGACACTTTACGAGGTACCGGTGGCTTTGGAAGCACTGGTGAGAAGTTATGAGGAAATGTGGTTGTGAAAGGAGTAGGTCGTGGTCGACAGATGGAGCTACCTATCGCGGTCGTCATTCCGGAAACGGAACAGGTGATCGACACGCGAGCACTATTAGACTCAGGAAGCACGGGATCGTGCATCAATAGGAATTTTGTGGTACGACATGGTATTGAAGTACACAAATTTGAAAACCCTATCAAAGTCTATAATGCAGATGGATCAGCGAATTCTGGGGGAAGGATCACGGACTATGTCGAGCTCGTAGTAGGCACTGGGAAGCACAAGGAAAAGCGTCAATTCCTTGTGACTGAATTACAGAGTGCAGAAGTATTCTTGGGTTTCGATTGGATTCAGTATCACAATCCAACCATCGATTGGCAGCGAAAGCTGTTAAAATTCAATCGATGCCCAGAATCACGCTCTGTCTTCAGCGAAAACCTGGTCGAACACGAGGATCGCATATTTATGATGGATAGCAACGCATGGCTTAGAACCGTCCATGAACGAAAAGAGTACCTTCGCGCCAATGCTACGGACATCGCGATAGCGGAGGGAAAATACAAAGCTAAAAAGATGGAGGATGTTGTTCCGGAACATTACCGAGATTACGCCGACGTGTTCTCCAAAGACACGTTTAATGCTCTTCCTGATCAGAAGCCATGGGACCACGCGATAGAACTCCTGCCGGGAGCTAAACCTTATTGCGGAAAAGTCTATCCCATGACTCTGAATGAGCAGAAGGCGCTAGATGAATTTCTAGAAGAAAATCTCAGAACCGGACGCATTAGACCCTCGAAGTCACCATGGGGGGCTCCATTCTTCTTTGTGAAGAAAAAGGACGGAAAGTTGCAGCCTGTGCAGGACTATCGTAAATTAAACGAGATGACAAAGAAAAACAAATACCCTTTGCCACTCATCTCAGAACTATTGAATAAGTTAAAAAACTGTCGTTATTTCTCGAAGCTGGACATCAGATGGGGATACAACAATGTTCGTATGAAAAAGGGCGACGAAGAGAAAGCCGCATTCATCACGAATCGCGGGCTTTACGAACCCTTGGTCATGTTCTTTGGCCTCACGAACTCCCCTGCCACCTTCCAAATGATGATGAACGACTTATTCTATGAGATGATAATGGAAGGGAAGGTCATCGTTTATTTAGATGATATCTTGATATTCTCTGACGATTTGCAAACACATCGTGAGGACGTTCGGCGTGTATTAGACATACTGCGCCTAAACAAACTCATGTGTAAGCCGGAAAAATGTGAATTTGAAAAGTCAGAAGTCGAATATCTCGGACATCTTATTTCATATGGTACGATACGGATGGACCCTGGGAAAGTGGCAGCGGTTGCGGAATGGCCCGAGCCCACGTGCAAGAAGGACTTGCAAAGTTTCCTAGGATTTGCGAACTTTTACCGTAGATTTGTAAAGGACTTCGCCCGAATTGCGACGCCTTTGAACCGCTTAACTGGCAATGTTGAGTGGGAGTTTGGAGCCGGATGCAAGGAAGCATTTGGTAGGCTCAAAGACACTCTTACGAACGCTCCAGTTCTCGGTATTCCCACAGACAATGATCCGTTTAGAGTAGAAGTCGACGCGTCGAAATACGCTGTCGGCGCCGTACTTTCACAGAAGCAGAACGATGTTTGGCATCCCGTCTGTTTCTTATCACATAGTCTATCACCGGCTGAATGGAACTATGAAATCTACGATAGAGAACTTTTAGCTATTATTGTAGCTTTAGAAGAGTGGCAACATTTCTTACTTAGTGCTGCGCATACGGTAGAAATCTGGACGGACCACAAAAACCTAGAATACTTCAGGAAGCCGCAGCAGATCAACCCACGCCAGGCGCGCTGGGTCTCAACGCTCCAGGAGTATGATTTTATTTTAACCCACAAGGCGGGAAAAACAAACATCATGGCAAATCCATTGTCTCGCAGGCCAGACCTCGACATTGGTGACGGTCACTTAGACGATGTCACTGTTTTAAAAGCCGAATATTTTAACGTGATCACGGTGCCGAGCGCCGATGATATAATCAAACGCGCTAAATTATCAATACCCGACTACCCCGAATCAGTAGTCCGACTATTGGACAAGGACCCTCACGTGACGACCGAGGACAGTCTAATCTATAGAAGGGGGAGACTTGTTATACCCACGAACCGATCTCTAATCGGTGACGTCATTGCTGTGCATCATGACACGCCCAGCACGGGTTATCCCGGCATTGAAAAAACCATAGAGTTGGTAGATCGTTCGTACTGGTGGCCCACCAGGAAAAAGGACATTCACGATTATGTTATTGGATGCGAAGCGTGTCAAAAGGCAAAGGCCCATAGACAAGCGCGTGCCGCTCCATTAAACCCTAATCCTGTGCCGGAAAACAACTGGGAGTTCATATCAGTAGATCTGATCACACACCTTCCGGAAGTCCACGGACACAACTCTATCCTTAATTTCGTCGATTTGAAATCGAAGGACTATATTTCGGTAGCCACTTCCGACACGTTGTCTTCAGAAGGCTTCGCAAACCTCTATCTGAAGCACGTTTTCTCGAAGCACGGACTATCCCGCCGGATCTTTTCCGATCGCGGACCACAATTCGTTTCTAATTTTATACAGGATGTTTACAAGAAGCTCGGGATCACGGGAAATCCTAGTACCGCGTATCACCCGCAGATGGACGGGCAGACAGAACGTGTCAATCAGGAACTCGAGACGTATCTTCGGATCTTCGTCTTGTACCGACAAGATGATTGGCCGAACTGGCTCCCAATGGCGGAATTCGCTCATCGAAACCGCAAACATTCGTCTACCGGCTTCTCCCCCTTTTATTTAACACACGGACACGATGCCTTTACAGGCGTAGAAACGAGGAAGGAGATGAAGAACGAGTCAGCAGCGCAGTGGGCTGAGAAAATGGCTCAATTGCAAAAAGAAGCTAGCCAGGCGCTAGAACTTAGCAAGGAGTCGATGAAAAAATACTACGACCGCAAGAAGAAGGGTGCGCGGGAGTATAAAGAAGGAGATCTGGTATGGGTCGAAGGGACCAATATCAGAACAGAAAAGCCAAATAAAAAGATGGACAATAAGCGATACGGTCCTTTCCGTATTGAGAAAAAGATAGGCGCAAGCGCCTTTAAATTAAAGCTACCGATGTCTTGGAAGGGGATTCACCCCGTGTTCAACGAGTCACTCCTTTACCCTTACGTTGAACCCACATTCCCTAATCAGGACTCTTCTCATACGATACCGCCGCTTGTAGATCAACCGGACGCTGTAGATGAAATTCTGGACTCTCGAGAACGTAAAAACGGACTACAGTACCTAGTACATTGGAAGGGCAAGCCCCGTTCCGAAAACACTTGGGAACCACGTAGCAGACTATTACGTACCTCGAAGGACCTTTTAGATAGATTCCACAAGGACCATCCGAACGCACCGAAACCCCCGAGTATTCATATACCCACACGAGTACGCTTTTCAGAAACGGTGGAAGTAGCGGAGGGACCGGATGATCAAGAATGGGAAAAATGGGGTAACAAATACCAAAGATGGCAAGAGCGCAAGAGATTGCACTCTTTACTATTACACGCAAATCTTGAACCAGACGCCGAGCACGTGATCCTACCAACGCGCCTAAATATCGGCCACGTCTGGTTCTGCGACTCCCAACACCGAGTTTGCTACATCGCGGTCGTAAATAGTCCATCTCCCCAAGGCGACAACTTCGCCTACCCCATCCAATCCGTCCTTAAAACCCGCGAAAACATCGTATGTACACATCCGGAAGCGCACCTATACGAACACTCGAATAACTTACCTCTCAACGTCGCACTTTGGTAGATGTCCAGCATCACCCTATGGGTTTTCTTCGGGATCGTCGCCTTCTGTGGCACGGCCGGAGTAATAATAGTACTGGCTAGGTGGTATCGACCACAACGCGGGACGGAGCATATCGAGCTCCAAGCCCACCCCGAACGCGGCTATACGTCGCTGGTCATCAATCGGGACGTCGAACCCCAATTACCGCCGCCCGTCTATATCCAAAACCCGAGCGAGTGGACTCTCCAAAACCCACAACGCGAGGACGCGTCGTCCTAAAGAGGGGGGTAATGTTACGGTTCTTTCATTTCGGACGCATTACTTTGGACCACGGAACCCTATCTCTATTTAGTTACCATATATGTCTTTTGTTTTCTCATGCCTATCTCGGACCTTACCTATGTCACAGATATGCTCGTTCTTCTTCACATATGTTCTCTCATGTAATATGTAGTTGCTCATGCGGTTTGTACAATATATAAGCAGACTGAAGCTGAGGGCAATCCTCAGTCTTCAGTTGGCACTTTCAACGCTAAAAACCTAGCCGTGTCATGACGCTCCCTGAGTCGGTCGCCATCAACTCCTAGATCAAGCTCTATGGCCGGTCTGTGCTCCCAAGCAGAGACGGGTATATAGCCTCGAGTACTAGGAGAATGGTCCGTGGTGCGTACGGTGCTCAAGGTTTTGTTAGCTCAGACAATTGAATGAGCATGTATTCATGGTTTTCCAACCCGCTATCTTATTCTCCGTTGTGGCAGATGCGCTGTCTCCTGTTCGTTTTACAAGCATCAGGTAGATCTACGACATACCCCGGTGTTGAGGCGAGACCCTGCGCATTTCCATACGAAATCTAGAGTGCATAACCCCAGCAGCATTGCTCAATAACTAGACTCGTACTGTCCGCTGATACGACCTACGAAACCCTAACCCCTAACCTGGGTGCGACCTAAAGGGACTAGAGAGACAGATTATAGTCTAATGAGAGGGGAGTTAGCAGCAAGGTGTCCCGCGGTTCGAGTGAACACGAGAAACGCCTTCGGAAAAGGCTACGAACGCTAGGGAAGGTACGAGGTGGCTTCGCCACGTCGTCGAAGCTACTCGGAGGCTGGGGGTGGTTAGTGGAGACGATCGAAGCTCGGCTGAGCTCTTCGACGTATCGTAGAGAGAAGGGACACGATTCGATAGGGGGGACTTAACTAGGACGCGGTTCGAGGTGCAACGCAGTTTCTTCAACAGTAGTCGAAGTCGAAAGGTTCGTCGAGATGGTATCGACGAGTGAACGCAGTGGACGAGGTTTCGAGGTTACGCAGTGAGGAACGAAGTGACGCAGTTGAGGACGTAGACGCAGGGCGAACTCGACTTATGAGCTCTGAACTCGAGGGGGGGGGACCGGATCTTGTATTTTTGGAGAGAAGTACGACAGATTTTATACTACACAGGACGCTACGACCATTCGAGAGTGGCATACGGGTACAAGGGGCTTTGCATTGTTCCTCAAGAAGCTGCCTCACCGAAAGGCACATACCAAGTCCATCGGTAGAGTGACGTCATGCCGAACGCGGAGATGAAGAGCAACATATGGCCACTTCGGACCGGTAGCCGTCGTGAAGGCATGCCGCGAGGTTCGATACCTAATCGGGAAAGACCGGCTACTTCGGTGTGGCTTGGAGCGAAGCGCGCGCTTGGCTGAGCGGCGTCAAGTGGCCCTATTGTTCGCCGAATGCGGAAGATGTTCCGAGATCTACGCACGAGGTGTTGGGACGACCGTGCCGAGCTTCGAGTAAGCGTCGCGCACCGTCGAAGGTGTCGAAGAGCGTCGAAGGCGAAATCGAAGTGTTGGGGGACTGAGTCGAAGTGCCGGGCGGGATGCAACTGCCGAAAAGAGGTGAATCGGGGCCCAGAGGGGCTTGGCGCCTATCACCGCTATCCGGACGTCGCCTCTTATTCTCTTCGGACATCAGCGCCGTGTTGCCTACTTATCCCGCTGCAAGGCCTCTGGTCAGTCATGTAGCGGCAGTTCAACTGCATGGTGCACGCGGGTGACACGCGTTCTGGCGGCTTCGCCTTGCAGGCGTCTACGCCACCTTGTTCAAATTATGGGATGTCGGTAGCCGTCTTGTGTGCAGCGTTCACCCAAATCAATAGGACGGCGCAAACGCACGCTCTATCACTCCTCGTTGTTCCTATCGCATTTTAATTCTCCCGTAAAGACATACTATATGCGCCCACATCGCGATTACGCTTTCACGACAGTAGTCGCGCTGTGCTTCCTCATCTTCCTACATTGTGCATTTTCCCTCGACAATTCAGTTTGACACCTTGCCATGTCCGTCTTTCCAGAGACCCTCATGATCGGGGACACAAAGAGGTGACTGGCAATTGTCGCAGACGTTGCTCGCAGATGGTCTGCGCCTCTTGGCCACCAGCGTATTGACGTGTTTGTTCCTCACTGTATATTCATACTCAACGATACTTCCGTCGTGTCAGTATATTTACCGTGCAATGTCTGAATATAGGCTGAGCGCAGGACATCGTGAATCTCTCGTTCTGGTTCGTGGTAGCAGCTCAGCATCTCGCATGGATAATGCTTTGGTGGCAGCCCACTCGCGCTCTGCATAGCGTGAGGTAACCTACTTGTGAAACCACTGTCCATTTGTGGTATCGCTATCAATGGAGGGAAGAATCGCATATATGCACTCCTGTCGCGGTGTGCTAATGACGTCTGCGGACGCATTACGCTGTATATCAACTTATGTCGCGACTTGAGGTCTAGCGACAGGGGAAAACCTAAAAGGAGCTGGGGGCGTTCGACTGATTCTCACCGAAGCGATGGTGAGCAGTGCTCAAACCTAAGGCTAGGGACAAGAAATGTATTAGTTAGTGAAGGTAAGTAAAGGATACAACTGGGGCTTACTGACCTAGGGACAAGAGGTTGAAACTGAGGTCCCTAGGGCAGCAGAGGCCGGCTTATATACAGGGGAAGATAAGGGCAGGCTGTGCACGCTGGTCCGTGCGCAGCTGGTCTGTGCGCAGCATGCCGACGCGGCCCCGGGGGCCGGTGAGTCAGAGCGGCTGTGTCAGCGGAGCCCGAGCTGTGCCATGCGCTGCCGCCCATCTAATCTAATCGTACAGTAGATAACGACGTGTCCTTATCAGGCAGGTAGTACAGAGGTCGCGGGTTCGAGCCCGCGAAAAGGAAAAAATTAAAAAACGGCTAGGCGCCGTACCAACTCGTGACATTACCCCTCCCTCAACGGCGCATGACCTCATGCGAGGCGCCCTTGCCCATCTCCCACCCGGAGCGGCATCGTGCTTCAGTCAGCGGCGAAGGCATTGGCTGGAAGTTGAGACCACCAAAGGTAGCGGCATTGAGGCGGCGAGGGGCGTTCGGATTCTTCCGGTGGAAGTCGGCTATGAGGGCCGGCGCATTGGCAACATTGCGCGCCGGTTCCCATGACGTATGCGAGTCATCATAACCCTTCCACTTGACGAGGTACTGCAGCTGACGCCGGAAGATCCTCGAATCTTTGATCCGCTCAACCTCGTACTCCTCGTCGCCCTCAACCTCGATCGCAGGCGGCTCCTCCGGCTCCCGGCCCGGGATATCGCTACGCGTG
>NW_020169853.1:34376-39911 GCF_002117355.1 Postia placenta MAD-698-R-SB12 | reverse complement strand
GCAGCATGCCGACGCGGCCCCGGGGGCCGGTGAGTCAGAGCGGCTGTGTCAGCGGAGCCCGAGCTGTGCCATGCGCTGCCGCCCATCTAATCTAATCGTACAGTAGATAACGACGTGTCCTTATCAGGCAGGTAGTACAGAGGTCGCGGGTTCGAGCCCGCGAAAAGGAAAAATTAAAAAACGGCTAGGCGCCGTACCAACTCGTGACATTACCCCTCCCTCAACGGCGCATGACCTCATGCGAGGCGCCCTTGCCCATCTCCCACCCGGAGCGGCATCGTGCTTCAGTCAGCGGCGAAGGCATTGGCTGGAAGTTGAGACCACCAAAGGTAGCGGCATTGAGGCGGCGAGGGGCGTTCGGATTCTTCCGGTGGAAGTCGGCTATGAGGGCCGGCGCATTGGCAACATTGCGCGCCGGTTCCCATGACGTATGCGAGTCATCATAACCCTTCCACTTGACGAGGTACTGCAGCTGACGCCGGAAGATCCTCGAATCTTTGATCCGCTCAACCTCGTACTCCTCGTCGCCCTCAACCTCGATCGCAGGCGGCTCCTCCGGCTCCCGGCCCGGGATATCGCTACGCGTGTACTTGCTAAGCAAGGAGACATGGAACACCGGGTGTACCGGCACCGACTTCGGCAGGATTAATTCGTAATCCAGGTCTCTGAGCTTTTGCCGCACGGCATAAGGTCCGAGGCGCTTGGGACTGAGCTTCTTGCTCGGCTGTTTCAGCTTAAGGTTCCGAGCGTCAAGCCAGACCTTGTCCCCCGGCGCGAAGACCGGTGCCTCCTGCACGTGCTTGTCGTAGTACACTTTCATGCGCTCCGCTGACAGCTCGAGCGCAGAGCGCGTGTCGTCGTGAATCTCCTTCAGGATTTTGAGTCGATCAGCGGCCGCAGGCATCGCAGACATCGGATTGATCCGCACTTGGATCTCAGGATTGTACCCTTGATGCAGGTAGAAAGGGGAGTGCCCGGTTGCGGAGTGAACTCGGTTGTTCAGTGCGAATTCCGCGAGCGGCAACTGCTTCGCCCAATCATCCTGCCTGTGGCTTGTGAAAGCACGCAGGTACTGTTCGATCTCCTGATTCCAGCGCTCAGTCTGGCCGTCTGTCTGAGGGTGGAACGCTGTGGACAGCGCCGGCTCGATTCCCAGACCTTTGTACACCGCATGGAGATACTTCGAAGCAAACTGGGGTCCTCGGTCTGATATGACCTTGGCCGGGGCCCCATGATGCTTGAACACATCGCGGATGTACAGGTCTGCCGCACCTTCTGCCGTCAGGGTCTCATGACAGGCTGAGAAGTGGACCTGCTTTGTGAAGCGGTCGGCGGTGACCAGGATCGAGTCGAATCCATCAGACTTTGGCAAGCCGACGATCATATCGGTCGTGATGATCTGCCACGGGCGCTCGGGGATCTCGTTCGGTTTCAGCGGACCCTGGGGCTTGGCTGGGAATGTCTTGGTACGGTTGCACACGTCGCAGGTGCTTACGTACTCATTGACGAATTTGGACATCCCAGGCCACCAGTAATTCCGCGATACAAGCTCCAGGGTTTTGGCGCGACCACCATGACCGGCGATCGGCGAGTCGTGGTGGATCTTAACGATATCCCGCTGGAGCTCCGCGTTCTTTGGGACGTACACGCACCCGCGGAACAGCAGGAGCCCTTGTTCGGCATTCCACTCCTCAAAGCCCCTTTGAAGCCGGGGCGGCCCGAGGTCCTGTACTTTTTCAAGTGCCTTGGCCACCTCCCGATCCTTCTCCAAACACTCCCTGATGCGCTTCAGAAGCGACTGATCGGCCGTTACCGAGGCATGGCCGCGTCGGGCGGAGGCGATGCGGAAACGCTCTGGCTTGAGAACTACCTGATCGGTGTTATCGTCCTCATCGCCGATTTGATGGTTTGATCGGCGCGATAGGGCATCAGCCTTTCCATTCGACGTTCCGGCCTTGTGCGTGATGCGGAAGTCAAAGCGGGCCAGGAAGAGTGACCACCGCGCTTGACGACGCGTGAGATGCTGAGATGTACGCCAGTACTCGAGGTTCTTGTGATCGGTAACGATCTCGAACTGATTGGGCAACCCTTCGAGGTAGTGGCGCCAATCGTCTAGCGCCTCAATGATGGCAAGCATCTCCTTGTCGTAGATCTCGTAGTTCCGCTGGGCCGGATCCATTGTATGGGATCTGAAGGCGATGGGATGCCATTTGCCGTCATCCTGCTTCTGCATCAACACGCCACCAGTGGCGTAGCCCGAGGCGTCGACCTCAATGCGCGTTTCCCGGTTAGGGTCGTACAGCGCCAAGACTGGAGTCGTCGCGAAGAGCCGCTTGAGCTCGTCGAAGGCGTGCTGCTCCTCTTCACCCCAATGCCATGGGTCGTTCCCTGTGAGCCGGTCGAGTGGTCGCGAGATCTTAGCGAAGTCCTTAATGAAGCGGCGGTAGAAGTTGGAGAACCCCCGGAACTTCTGGACGTCCTTTTTGTTCCGGGGTACCGGCCACTCATTAATTCCTTTTAGCTTCGCGGGATCCATTGCTACCTCATCGCCACCGAACACATAGCCAACGTAGTCGACCTTGGGAACGTCCCATTCGCACTTCTCAGGCTTCAGGAACAGATCATTGTCCTGAAGGCGGCGCAGAACCTCGCGTGTGACCTTTTCATGCTCCTCCTTGTTGGTAGAGAAGATGAGTATGTCATCAAGGTATACGAGGATCTTGCCACCGACGATGAGATCGTGGAAGATCTCATTCATCATCGCCTGGAAGGTCGCGGGGGAATTGGTGAGGCCGAAGAACATCACCAAGGGCTCGTACAATCCTCGGTTGGTCACAAAGGCCGCTTTCCATTTGTCACCGGCTTTGATCCGGACGTTGTTGTATCCCCATCGGACATTGAACTTGGTGAAGAGCGTGGCGCCGCGGAGCTTATCTACCATCTCGGCGATCAGCAGCAACGGGTAGCGGTTTTTGACCGTGATTGCATTCAAGCGGCGGTAGTCCTGCACGGGTCGAAGCGTCCCTTCCTTCTTTTTGATGAAGAAGAAGGGGGACGAAATGGGTGATTTCGACTCCCGTATGTAGCCCTTCGCTAGTTGCTCCTTTAGGAACTTGTCCAGTTCCTCTTGTTCGTTGTTCAACAGGGGATACACCTTCGAGTGGAATGTCGAGTAGCCGGGTACGAGTTCGATCGCGTGATCATAAGGCTTCCTTTCGGGTAGCCGTTCTGATGCTTCTTTGGAGAAGACGTTCAGGAACTCGTGGTACTGTTTAGGTACCGACTCCTCGGCGGTCTTAACGACCTTCTTCTTGATCTCTTCCTCAGCGAACAGCTGGGAATACGTGTGCCCTGCTGCGACGAACAGCTGAGGGGCGCCGGGAAGCGTGATGCCTTGCTCCCAGGCCTCGATCAAATCGGCCTCATCCCATTCCACTTCCGCCGAATCTTCTTCGGGTTCGAAGTCCGGGAGCACCTTGCTCCGGCAGGCACCTATGACCGACCGTCTGGACTTCGGCGAACGCCTGCGCGCCGTGGGCCTGACCCCCGTATCACGCGTAGTTGCTGCTTGCTCCATCCGGCCAGTCTTCCTGGCACTGCACGTTTCAGGGCATCGTGATAATTTCAGGGAGCCTGACTCCCAATCGATTTCGGGGTTGTGCTCTCGCAGCCAATCCAACCCGACGATCACATCTTCTGGACCTATGTCCGTGACCGTGAACACCGTCTTTTTGACGTGCTCTCCTATCTGCATCTGTAGCACGGCTACTTCCGAGATGCTTCTGTCTTTATTGAGCGTTCCATCGATATTGTAAAGCGGAATTGGCTCTTTCAATTTCCGCGTTCGTACTCGATTCTCCTTGATGAAACGCTTGTTGATGAACTTCGTGGTGGCTCTGCTGTCCACCATTGCAACTATGTCCTTGTGCCGTCTTTCTCCTTTGAGGCGCACCGGGATGTGGAAATGCTGGGACCCATGGTCCAACTCGTACACATTTGCGGTCGCCAATACATTGTACAGATTATTATTACGCGGCCCGACGCGTGCGGCACGAAGCGCGGACCGGATCAAAAAGACTCCTCCTTCATTGCCCGATAGTGCTTGAGCTCCTCGCGCATCGACTTCATCTGTGCTATTAAGTCCGCCAGCTCGGAACTTTCCGATTTCGCTGAAGCGGCGCTTATACTCGCCGAGGATGAAGCGACGGGGGCGCTTGTCGCCGCCTGGGTGGAACCCGAGGCAACCGTAGCCCGCGCGTCGGCGCGTTTTGTGTAAGGTTTATCCTTACAGTTAGGGCACTCGAAACGACGGTACCCTTGCTTCCCGCAGCCAAAGCATGTACCGGGGAAGTTTCCTTTTCCGACGGCCGCATTGATGCTGGCCGAAGCTGCGTGCATCGTAGGTGCACCTCCACGTGCCCCACCGCGACCTCGACCTCGGGCCGAGAAGAAGTTGTTCAACTCGGGCCGACGGGCCCGGCTGATGTCGAGGATCTGCTCGACCTCAGTGGCTCGCTTTTCAGCGTCTCGCCACGTGGTGAAGGTCTCGAGCTCGATCTTGCGATATACGCGGGAGGGGATACCGCTCAGGTACTTGTCGCGTAGTTCCAGGTCCCCATACCCGGAACGGTCCGCCGGACCCTTGAACAGCGCGGAGAATTCTGCCGCCGTGCGTTTTTCGCGGACCGACTTGTCCGCGCAGAGCTTCGCCAGCTCTACCTGGGCTGCTGCCGCATCGTCGAGATTGCCGAAGCGAGCCTTGAAGGCAGTGGTGAAGGCCGCTTCGTTCCTGAAGGGGGTTGTAACCCCTTGCACACCCATCTGTACTGATGCGAGTTGGGCGAAGTAAGGCGTGGCCCAGGCGCGGGCGTCGCCATCGAGCAGGCTTAGCGCAACTTGTACCTTAAGCTCAATGGTCGTCAACGATGTGTTGATTAACCAGTAGATACGAAGTTGCGACAGGAACCTGTCGCATTCGATGACGGTTTTGCCGTCATAGCGGAGGGGGACGGGAGCTAGGGGAGACAGGGCGAGAGTGCCGCGAGGCCGATCGAGATGCTAGGGTGCTTCGGGGTCCGAGCGGGTGTTGCGCTCGTCGGATCGCTTTGTAGCGCGGGTAGTCTTCTGGGATCGATCGGGGTGTTCGGTTCGGGCACGGTTGCTGCTCGCAACGGTAGATGATAGTCTCAGGACCGTCTGGGATGTAGACGTCAATGAGGTCCTGTGAGTCGAATGCGTGGACTTGGCCTTGGCAGGCAGCCACGTTGGATGGGGGGAGGAAGGGGAGGTGCGCGTACTACGAAAGGCCGTGCTATACTAGCTTACACCTACGGCGCCCGAGATGACACTGAGATTCGCAGTTCACGTAGGGCCCAATACTGCTTTTGACTATTATGCAGCAGGAACCAAGGCTACGCGTCCGTGAGGACAAGTACCGCTCACTGAAGCGCAGGTACTGAAGAGTTCGTTTCTCAAGTGGTTGGCGATGTATCGTATGCGTATCTACGTATCGTAGGTACAGTAGGGGTGCGCACC
>NW_020169853.1:25277-34347 GCF_002117355.1 Postia placenta MAD-698-R-SB12 | reverse complement strand
TGTAGACGTCAAGTGAGGTCCTGTGAGTCGAATGCGTGGACTTGGCCTTGGCAGGCAGCCACGTTGGATGGGGGGAGGAAGGGGAGGTGCGCGTACTACGAAAGGCCGTGCTATACTAGCTTACACCTACGGCGCCCGAGATGACACTGAGATTCGCAGTTCACGTAGGGCCCAATACTGCTTTTGACTATTATGCAGCAGGAACCAAGGCTACGCGTCCGTGAGGACAAGTACCGCTCACTGAAGCGCAGGTACTGAAGAGTTCGTTTCTCAAGTGTTGGCGATGTATCGTATGCTATCTACGTATCGTAGGGTACAGTAGGGGTGCGCACCACCCAACCTATGGGAAAGGAAAAGTGAGTGTGTGGGGTTCCGAGGAACGCCGGCAGCTTTGTGGAGTTTCGACCTAATGTCGCGACTTGAGGTCTAGCGACAGGGGAAAACCTAAAAGGAGCTGGGGGCGTTTGACTGATTCTCACCGAAGCGATGGTGAGCAGTGCTCAAACCTAAGGCTAGGGACAAGAAATGTATTAGTTAGTGAAGGTAAGTAAAGGATACAACTGGGGCTTACTGACCTAGGGACAAGAGGTCGAAACTGAGGTCCCTAGGGCAGCAGAGGCCGGCTTATATACAGGGGAAGATAAGGGCAGGCTGTGCACGCTGGTCCGTGCGCAGCTGGTCTGTGCGCAGCATGCCGATGCGGCCCCGGGGGCCGGTGAGTCAGAGCGGCTGTGTCAGCGGAGCCCGAGCTGTGCCATGCGCTGCCGCCCATCTAATCTAATCGTACAGTAGATAACGACGTGTCCTTATCAGGCAGGTAGTACAGAGGTCGCGGGTTCGAGCCCGCGAAAAGGAAAAAATTAAAAAACAGCTAGGCGCCGTACCAACTCGTGACAACTTAGTTCCATCTGGTTGTGCTTTCTGGTACCCAAATGCGGCGATATCGCACCAATCGTCACACTGTCACCGCCTTCTGTTGCTCTTTGTGCTATACTTCAATGTGCTGTGCGTCTGCTGAGATCGGTCTGCCTGCTCACATGAACAATACTCAACACTGATAGCAGATCTGCTTTATGTCTTTGTCAACCTGTGCAGCAGAACACGCCTTGCGAAGACTTCCGGCAACATAGCATTGGGTAAGCTCGTACAGCTGTGAGCATCGTGCTCTCATATAGTAAAACAGGCATCGACGGCAAATTGTCTCTGTAGTACGTCGTTTCATTCACATACTGTACCCTCTACTGCTTTTGAACACAACTATCCTCACGTACTGCACAGCACTTCGATCTCACATGTGCTCTTCACGAGAATTGATGTTTCATGGATTCCAACGGATGGGTGTATCCAGAATAGGCTGAAATTAACGGCTCTCCGGTCAATGTCCAGAATGGAATGGATGGGAAGATCGTCTTTGCCACCTTTGAATCTGAGAGGGGCTTCCATGACAGATGGAGGCCGCCAAGGGTATGGTTAGCATCTTCGAGCGGATCCACATGCACTTCAACTCTAATATTAGGCAGCATCACAATCCATGAGATGAGGGCAGCACGGTAAAATTGGAAGATTGTAGACATGCCTTTCAGCTTCGCTGGAGATTATCAATCAAGCTACGGCACAAAGAAGCAGGGCGAAGGGCGAGCGGGAGCATTAGTTACTGACTGATTACTTGCAGCAAACGCGATGTCATGAGAAGTATTGCGGCAGCACCAACTTGGCTGAGACTGGCAATTGGGAATCAGATCCAAGAGCCATTGATTCTCGTCGTCTGCTCTCTCGTCGAGGAGGACAATAAGGGTGAGGAGTGGACCCGCAGCATCCTTATCGCTATCTGACTTCCATGAATATACTCGGCTTCTGTTCCCACAGCTGATCTCATGAGCGCAGAAAATAGCGACCACGCGACTTCTAGGCTGTGATGTCCTGGAGCGAGGTGGTTCGCACTCTCATCAGCATCTGCCGTCACGTTACGACGATGTTGAACTAAATTCGTGAACTCAAGCCGCCTGCACTAGCTCATGCATACACTATACAAGACCACTTTGACAGCAAGTAGCGATCCCCATGATGCATTGGACAGTACTGAGCGGTATCGCCGGGGTATATGCGACTGAAAGAAAGAGTGCCAGCCGCTCTGGACAATCGACCTTGACCACATCCAATCTTCACGCTGATTCGAGTGTGCGCTCTAGAAGATGGTCAAGGCCTCACCGCAATGGCCGATGTGGTAGCATCAGGGCTCGTATCAGCAATCTTCGCCCACATATTGAGTTCCTATGATGTGATCTGCGCTTCTCGCATCCATCCGGTGCCAACGCTGCTGAGGTAAGGCTTCTGAGATCCCCATCGACGCTATTATTGGCCACAAAGCGGTGCATGCGCTAGCATGGAAGACATATAAGTTGCGATGCGCATTCAATATCAAAACCACAATCCACCTCAGCCTCAAAGCTACAAGCATGTGTGGGGAGCTTGTCTACGCGGTGAGGCTTTCGCGGTTTCAGGAGAGTCGCTTGCTCAATATCATGACAGACCAAGATCACCCAATTATGGGTACGTTTTAACAGTGTTTGCGTGACAATGTGTTGACAACCGCATGCGCAGATTGAGTCCGTACTATATGGTGGAGAAACATATCCTCTAATGATATTGTTACTGTTAATGCTCGGACCATGCAGGCCTTTATATCAACTTATTCGCTGGCTGTGTCTACATTTATACGAAGCGGAGGTCGAACAGATATACTCTGTGGATGTGTATCGCGATGTTCACGACTTGTACCGCGGAGGTGTTCGTCGACCTCGTCAATGTCCTGCTAACTCCCCGTCTCATCTCCGGCTCGGATCTTGTATCCGACACGCTATTCCCATGTGAGGTTTCCCTGGAAAGCACGCGACAAAGCAGCTTGTATCAGCGAATAGACAACGTGGCCTTCATTTTGTTCACAACTAAATTGTAAGCACCCTTTCTCGAATCACAAACACCCAGTTCATGCTTGTTGCAGGTGGCTGGGGGATAGCGTACTGGTCAGTCTGTAGCGTTTGATTCATCATGACTTGAAGGTCTGACATTCGACGCAGGTGTACCGATGTTACATGGTGTGGACTACCCAACGCTGGATAGCAATGATCCCAGCCTTCCTTCTTTTCGTCACCATAGGTACATTCCGCATTGGTCCATCGAGATTAGGCACTGATTGTGAACTCTATAGTGTTTGGATACGCTCAAGTCGGGATGTCGTATAAGTACTATCATGCACAACTTCTCGCGCAGGCATCTTCCTCCGCGGCTGATACAGCCAGAGTCATCAATATAAATCTATGGATGTATCGCCTGAACACGGTGGCCACGGCTACGTCCGTAGCTACGAACATTATTGTCACTGTTCTTGTTGGTAAGTCTCGTCCCTGTATGTACTGTTGTCTGTGCTCTCTGCTAACCCTTGTAAGTTTACCGCATATGGCATGACACTCGCCAATTGGCTGCTACATTTGGATCTCGGGCCACGAGGAGGTACGACACAGCAATCGTGATGATGTAAGTCTGACACATTTACGCGACTGACGTACATAGACTCATCATATTGGATACCCTAGAATTGAGTCGGGCGCGCTCTATACTGCGTCCCTGCTGGCGGAACTAATCTCTAACAACGTTGATGGAGATGCCGCATATGTATGTTTGGAACTCATTTTGTGCTTACCAAGTTAGGTTGATTATTGTCAATACAGGTCGCGAACTATGTGTCTGATTCGTTGACCGCAATGCTCGTGGTAATCTTAGTCGTCGTATCAAAGTAAACATTAAAGCTAAAACAATTCGCAGCTCATCGCTCCTTCTCTCATTATCATTCGCATCGGTCTCAATCAAGGTTATGTTGAGACCTTTGGCCAATCGACTTCCACAGAAGATCCAAGCATGACAAAGCCCGCGCACTCCATTGTGTTTGCCCCCAAAATCGAGGATGAATCTGTAGGCAATGAAACCAGTCTGACGGGCAGAGCCTCCATAGCTATGCTTGACTTCGAAGTCGAATCCTCCCCAACGAGGCAGGAGTATGTGTAGTGCTTGAGTGGCGGTATTGAAAAGTCGGAAGAGTGGCCACGCAGATGAGACGCGACACAGCAGCAGTCATTGGAGGTAGACACGTATGTGACCAAGTTTTGATTTGAGGGTAGGCCCACTGCCACGAGGAATGCAACGTATCTTCGCAGGCGACTGCCTGTATGGCAGTATACCTGTATTTTGTATTGTGTGCATGCAGTCTGCTCCTTTTCCGTAAGTGATTGAAACTGCCAAACAACGATGGGACCAACAGGTGTAATGCCGACCTTTATGGTTTATCATCCGCTAGAGGAACAGCCTCTGCGTCGTTTCCTGGCTGTAGTGTGTATATGAGGTGCAGAGCTATAACGAAGCTGCTTTATCCAGCTATGAGGACCATCAAGGCTACCTAACTTGAACGACGACGCCTCGGGACGATACCATTATACACAAGCACTACATACACGTGGCTTCCGTGATCGATGCATATCTCTTCAGCTTTGAAACACGAAGGTATAAGGAGCATTGAAAGTTGCGGTGTAACTTTCGCCAGAAAACAAGCAGCTTTTAGCTGATTTGGAGCATTCAGATTGTTGGAACAACGGTGCGAACGGCGACAGGGCGCGTTTGTCCACGGGCGTAGCGATGCCCGTAACCGCGCAGCGTACATACATCGTGCGTGGTCGTTAAATACTACGATAGGGGCCTCCGGCCCCCGGCTACTCGCGCCCCCGAGCTTGCGAGCTCGTTCCTGAATGCGTGCTTCAATACAGATGTGAAGGTCGCTGGTGGTGTCCGATCGCAGGCTGACAGGCGCTTAATGAGCATGTTGTTTGTCGATTACCGCGCTCTAGCAGGCTCTGGCTCGCTGCTTCTGTCATCCGAAGCATGCTTCTGCTATGATGAGACGCACACCCTCACAAGCCAGCCGCTGAGTCTCTTCATAAACAGCGCCAGAAAAAGGGCTTCTTTCTACCTGCACGCGATCC
This sequence comes from Postia placenta MAD-698-R-SB12, assembly GCF_002117355.1. Taxonomy (NCBI): domain Eukaryota; kingdom Fungi; phylum Basidiomycota; class Agaricomycetes; order Polyporales; family Adustoporiaceae; genus Rhodonia; species Rhodonia placenta. The sequence continues at coordinate 29,317 of NW_020169853.1, read as the reverse complement.
GACGCCCATTCGCACTCCGCGAAGACCTAGTACCAACGTTCCATACGATACTACCATTATATTTACCTCGGAGAACTGCTATCCTGGGGCCTGAACCCCTCCTTAGCATTAATTCGTCCCAGATGGCGTTACAGGTGCTCGTTGTCCGCGCTTGGAACTGGCATGTTAGTCGGTCTACAATCGAGAATGAGTAGAGCGAGCGTAGTATTGAGGGCGAGGCGGCAGGACAATACGGCACGTTTTGGACTTCACTCGTTGACTCCCGTCATTCACCTACGAGCCGTCCTCGTTGATCTCCCGGGCCATTGGTTTTCACGCTGTAAGAGTACGCCTTTCGCTGTCACAAAGGCGGCTAAGTCTTCACCTACACATGTTGTCGCTCTCTCAGAGTAGCAACATGAGGGTTGGCGCATGAATCAATATGAGCCCCTCTGCGCTCCGAGGACACGTCATCCATTGTTTTCACATTACGCCTTGCAAAAATAGCTGCGCGTCAGTGATTTCCCGCACCATATATGCTTCTTAATCCTTCACTACGGTACAGTCGTAAATAATTATACGCGAATGCTAGAAAATGCGCATGGGCCTGAGTCTCACGGATTTCTCACCATACCTGCAGGTGATGCACCGTTGTGCGACAGGATCGCGGGACTTTCCACTTGACTTCAATGTTCTTTCAGTTGACGGTATGTGACGACACGCGACCAGTCTTACCATAGCGCCTGTCTCGGGCGTGGATGCCTATACAACCAACTGCGTATAAAATACTCTGCTTTGCACGACGAGCTTTCTATACCCCTCTCTGCAGGTCCACAAAGGCGACGTCGTGACGCTGAGGAATGACGCTGATCCACTGTTCCCATTCAATGTGCGTCTTTGCATGCATCTTGTCGCCTTGTGTTTATCAGCTTTGTTCTGAATTTAGATACCCGCTCAACGTGTTCCACATACTTCTCAACATCTATGGAACTCCCTTTTGCGGGTGCTCAACAAAGCGCAAGCGATGTGGGCACTCCCTTCCTGCCCGCGCTCTCCATTCTCTTCCGTGTCCCTGCGGACACGGCTCAACACATGAAATGAGCCTTTACTGACGCTCAGGCTCCAGGAATGACCCCAGTAGTATATGGTCCCCCCAGTAGTCCGGTTACTGTTGCATCGTATAGGTCCCTTGTTCATTGGTGACGTTATCCCCGAACGAGACTTTGTGTCTATATGAAGCGGGGCGAGGTGAGTTGCAGTCCACTGTCCCTATGCTCGTCTTGACTCCTTGGCTGATGCGTCTATGCATTCTCACAGTGCTGTGATCTCCCGCTCCCATATACCACACCCACGGCACGATCCCCGCGATAGTGCCTCGTACCCAATGGCATCGAGCGGCAAATCTTGAGAGCGTTTGGATGATCCAAGTGCTATGGTATTGTAACATATCGCCCTGCTATAGCTACTCTCACAACTTCACCTTTCGGGTCTGAAACTGGACTATGAGCGGGCGCCTCAAGACATGTCGATATTGCGCCCCAGTCCGTGTATGACACTGTCTAATCACCCATCACACAAATGTATTTAGTATGCGGGTTTTCCGTAGGCAGCGGGGTAATGCAGGTCTCGCAAGAAATACATAATATAACGTTTCGAGCTCGCGAAAGTGTACATACTGCCTGCAGCTTACCTCGAGGACCTTAATTTGTCACAGCGATCGCAATGCGACCATTCCTACAACGCTACCTCCGACTCCGACTACTACATCGGATTGCTTTCGACGTCGACTGTCCGAGGATGTTTCCTCCAGGTCTCGACAACATCTTCTTGCGATGCTGGTGCGGTGCCGACCGTCGCCTCAGTGACGGTGTGGGTGGCATTGCTGAACATAATGTCAGGGCTGCGTATGGCGGACAGAATGTGACACAGGCACATACGAGTTGGAAGGATAGGCCGAGATTCTGTGTATCCCGTCCATCAAATCCTTGAGCAAATATGTATGTATGGGGTGTTCGGGGCATCGCGATGCATAATGCTCCAGCGCGTTGACCACATCCTGAGTAAAAAGCGTACCGTCGCGAGTACGTCGTGCATTATCCACTCGCGCGAGCTCGATACATGCACTGAGGAGCTGACTGAACTCCCACCAAGCGTCTGTCCGGATCTTCTTCTCTATGCGAGACGAGCTGAAGTACTGGACAAACACGTTCAGTGCGCCACAAACATCGTAACGAAGACGAGAAGAATCGTCAGGTGAGAGTCGTGCACAGTGCCGCAGTGTCGAAGCTGTGATCTGGAGGAATCCTTTGGTGTTGAGCCGCTCGCGGGCGTGTGGTAGGAATGCGACGAGCCTCCGGGTGTCTGCAGAGCGCGCGGTGAGTGCTAGGTGGACGACTTCCAAATAGGATAGGGGTACCTACCCTCGACGTCCAGTCTCAATTTCCAACCAACGTGCCAGATGATCCCTACAAAATTGTCCAAGACTTTTCGGGACAGCTCTGCAGCAGGCAATAAGCTAATGAGGTCATGGAAGACTGCTAATCCGTCTGGCGGAATGTTTTGAACAAGACGATGCGTGATATCAATGATCTGCATTTGCTGTCGGTGAAGCTCTGCCGTATCGTTTACCTCCGATGTAATCCTGGTGAACACCTCTAACGAGAGATGTCCCATGGCGGCGACTGCATGGGCATTGGTTTCAGAGACCTGAGACGGAGATGATGTTCGCGAATAATCCACGCCGTGAATGCGATAGCGGACAATATTATGGTAGACCTGAAGGGCAGTCTCCAGTGGGAGGCCCCGCCGCTGAATGCTGGAGCAGACAACCGCATTAATAAAGGAAACTTGAACACAATTAGAGGACTGCTCTGCATTTAGGCGTAGATGTTCACGCACCAGGTAAAATACCCCAAAGTCTCTGATGCTCCTCCCACGTTGTACGACGAGAATCGCATGCTCGGAAGGTCTCCATGATCTGACAGGATATTGTTATCGCGGCATCGGGCGGCATAGATTTGATCAATGATGCCAAGTGATGCAACAAAGTAATCTCTTTAAACTCTCCGTTCCCGATCTCGCGAACATATTTTTCGAAGAGGTGAATGCACGTGTCTCTGAGAAACGTGATTTCAGCCGCGTCTTGCTCATCCGTCGACCACGTCAATGTCGGTAGCTCGGCGGACGTATCGACGCCTTGCGCTCGGTACTCCAAGACTTGGTAAAGGGTAGGGAGAACAGGTTCCGCAGAGGGTGCTTGCAGAAGACATGGTCGTATGACCGACTCCATAAGAGAGATGTCCACGATTGTGCGCGCCACGTCTGTGGGAGCTGCTTTGATCATCGACATCAGATTTCGGAGAAGAGCCACTCCCATAAACTCCCCGCTCCCGATCTCTTGAGTATGCTTGGCCAGAAGGTCAATGCATATCTCTCTGAGGACCGTGTTCGCCGCGACGTCCTGCTCATTCGTCGACCAGATCAACGTTGGTGGATTGGTTGAAATATCCACGCCTTGCGCCCGGCACTCCAGGACCTGGCAGAGGACAGGGAGAACGGATGCGACAGAGGACTCCTTCTGGAGACACTGTCGTGCTACCGACTGCAAAGATATGTCCATGATTTTGCGCGACACGTCCAGTGGCGCTGCTCTGATCATTGACGTAAAGACACGCAAGAGCGGGATCACCCTATATTCCTCGCCTGTGATCTCCGGAAGGTATTTAACCAGGAGATCAGCGCACGTCTCTCGCAAAATTGCATTCGCTGCGGCGTCCTGCTCACCCGTCGACCAGGTGAAAGTTGGCGGATCGGTTAGGTTATCGACATCCTGTGCTCGGTGCTCCAGAATCCGGTAGAAGACAGGAAGAACTGGCGCGACAGGGGATACTTCCAGAAGGCAGGGTCTAACCGCAGACTTCAGCAGCGCATCGTCCATGACAGTAGCGTCTGCCTCAGCGAGCATGTCAAGAGCCTCGGCAGTATTCTCCTGCTGAATGCGCACAGACATGTCGTCTATGTCCCTCCAGTTCGATGTATGTAGCCATCGTTTCTGTGTAATG
>NW_020169853.1:17262-24712 GCF_002117355.1 Postia placenta MAD-698-R-SB12 | reverse complement strand
GATGAGCGGTACATTCCATTCATTGAACATCGAGTGACGGAAATACCAGAGCCTAACGCTCTGACGAGACTGTGAGGGCGCTCGATCGACGTGATGATGAAGCCACTGACTGACGGAGATGGCGAGCGAAGCGGCGCTGAGGCTGAGGACAAGGGCGGAGAACCAGAGGACGTTTGTCGAAATGACATGAGCGGGCACCGGGGTATATGAAGATGCATTCAGGGCAGCGATCATCGGCTGCATGGCATCCGTACCGTCATTCATCTGTGCTAAAGTGCCGATCATAATAAGCATGGCCAGTGTATTGGGATCGAGCGGTTGCGGCTGGAGATTGACGTAGTATTGGACGTTGAAGGCGGTCAGTGCGGCAGAGAACAGACCAGCCTTTGTTGTCTGCATTCAGCTGCTGTGGGAGTCCGTGAGGCGAGGTAACCACTCACAAAAGTCAGGAGATTGCTGATTTCGTCCTTCCACTTCTTGACGAGCAGCTCCTCTCTCTTCCACACCTGTTCTGCGCATAGAGTCCACGCTTCGGTTACCTCTGTGGCATCTGAGCGTTGTGAGTCGGGTCTGTGTACCTCTCCTGCGGCGCTAGCTTCGCTGACTGTCGAATATACCTTGCCCTATAATATTTCGGCAACGACGTTAGTCCGACATCGCGATATATCCTAAAATATTTAGTACCTGTGGAGGAACGTATGATAAATCACCCAATGTTCTTGCTGCTAGCTTTCCGTAATCTGCGGCTGCGCTTCGCACAGGTGCGTCTGTGATTGTTCGGGAGGACCTGCGGGACCCGTCCTGCTTCCTTCTTAGCGAGACACTTTCAGGCAGGAAAGATGGGAGCACACCTTCACGAATGTTACCCTATGCTGCTCAATTGTTGCTGGGGTGTCAACGGCGGAGGCACGAGCTTCAATGAGAGCATCGAATGTCATACTATCCCGCGCGTCAGTATCTTCCTGTTTTCCTCTTGTCAGCGGTGTTCGTCATATACTCACAGCCGATACTGATACATACAATAGTGGCATTGGACGAGGAATCATCGCGTGTGTCATCTGGACTGGACACAACAACTTTCTTGAGCAAGGTCTCCCTTGATGGAGATTCAGCTTCCTGGGGACGAGTCGCTACAGTGACGCTGGCGCCGACGTAAACACGAGAAAGGACCTCGCCCTTTCCAGAAGAAGAAACCTTTTGAGCCGCGCTATCCACAAAAGTACTTCTCCTTGAACGGTGAGAGCTTCGAGGAGAGCGATTGATGCTCATAATGTGCTTGCTATGAGACGTGCTAGAGGAATAAAAGCAGGGTGTCACGAGTTGGCACGGCGTCTAGCCGTTTTTTAATTTTTTCCTTTTCGCGGGCTCGAACCCGCGACCTCTGTACTACCTGCCTGATATGGACGCGTCACTATCTACTGTACGATTAGATTAGATGGGGCGGCAGCGCACGGCACAGCTCGGGCCCCGCTGACACAGCCGCTCTGACTCACCGGCCCCCGGGGCCGCGTCGGCATACTGCGCACGGACCAGCTGCGCACGGACCAACGTGCACAGCCTGCCCTAATCTCCCCATGTATATAAGCCGGCCTCTGCTGCCCTAGGGACCTCAGTTTCGACCTCTTGTCCCTAGGTCAGTAAGCTCATGTATTACTTACCTACTTACCAATGCTAACTTATCTTGTCCCTAGCCTTAGGTTTGAGCTTAGCTCACCATCGCTTCGGTGAGAACTAGTCGAACGCCCCCCGCTTTCAGGTATTCCCCTGTCACTTGACCTCAAGTCACGACATTAGGTCGAAACTCCATAGCGGCCGGCGTTCATCGGAACCCAAACACTCACACTCACTTCCTACAGGTCGGGTGGTGCGCACCCCTACGGTACATTACGATACGTAGATAGCGTACATACATCGCCACCACTTAGGGAACGAACTCTTCAGTACCTGCACTTCAGTGGGCGGTACTTGTCCTTACGAACGCGTGGACTAGGTTCCTGCTGCATAATAGTCAAAAGCAGTACTGGGCCCCACGTGAACTGCGAACCCTAGTGTCTTCTCGGGCGCCGTAGCATAAGCTAGTATAGCACGGTCATTGTAGTACGCGCACCTCCCCGTCCTCCTCCCATCCATCATGGCTGCTTGTCAGGGCCAGATCCACGCATTTGACTCGTAGGATCTCATCGACGTCTACATCCCAGACGGCCCTGAGACTGTCCTCTACCGTTGCGAGCAGCAGCCGTGCCCAAATCGGACACCCCGATCGATCGAGGAAGATTACCCTCGTTACAAGGCGATCTGACGAGCGCAACACCCGCTCGGACCCCGAAGCACTCTCGCATCTCGATCGGCCTCGCGGCACTCTCGCCCTGTCTCCCCTACCTCCCGCCTCCCTCAAACTGTCGCCAATCAAGCGCGAGGAGATATCCCTCCAGACCCTGCGCCAGAGCTTGAGCCTGAGGAGGGTGACAGTGAAGAAGGAGTCTCGGAGTCCGAGTCCGCGGATCCTGCTCGGCCCGCCTCGCCGACAGCGCTCACCTCCGCGTCAGCAGTCCCTGACGTACGTAACCCCTCTGCCGAACTTCCTCCGGCGCCTTCACCGCCGACTCCGCCGAGAGGCCGCTCGAGCACTCACTCCTCCCGAAGTTCGGCCAGCGGAAGGCCACCACAGCCGCCTCCGCCCCCGCAGCGTCCTCCGTCCCCCCCGACGCCGATAATGTCGTCCCCCGCAGCCGCCCTCGACAAGGAGACGTTAAAACTCCTACTCCCACTCCGATACGATGGCAAAACCGTCATCGATTGCGACAGGTTCTTGTCGCAGCTGCGCATCTACTGGATGGTCAACACGTCGTTGACCACCATCGAGCTCAAAGTCCAGGTTGCACTAAGCCTGCTCGACGGTGATGCCCGCGCCTGGGCCACCCCCTACTTCGCCCAGCTCGTATCAGTGCAGATAGGGGTGCAAGGGGCTACGACCCCATTTGCAAACGAAGCGGCCTTTGCCGCCGCCTTCAAGGCCCGCTTCGGAAATCTCGACGACGAGGCGGCAGCACAAGTAGAGCTGGCGAAGCTCTGCACGGACAAGTCGGTCCGTGAAAAACGCACCGCTGCGGAATTCTCCGTGCTGTTCAAGGGTCTGGCGGACCACTCTGGGTATGGGGACCTGGAGCTACGCGACAAGTACCTGAGCGGCATCCCCTCCCGCGTATACCGAAAGATCGAGCTCGAGACTTTCACCACGTGGCAAGACGCTGACAAGCGCGCCACTGAGGTCGAGCAGATCCTCAACATTAGCCGGGCTCGTCGGCCCAAGCTAAATAACTTCTTCTCGGCCCGGGGTCGAGGACGCGGTGGGGCACGTGGTGGTGCACCCTCGACGCACGCAGCTTCGGCCAGCATCAATGCGGCCGTCGGAAAAGGAAACTTCCCCGGCACATGCTTCGGCTGTGGGAAGCAAGGGTACCGACGTTTCGAGTGCCCTAACTGTAAGGACAAGCCTTACACAAAACGCGCCGACGCGTGGGCTACGGTTGCCTCAGGCTCCACCCAGGCTGCGACAAGCACCCCCATCGCTTCACCCTCGGCAAGTATAAGTGCTGCTTCAGCGAAATCCGAGCAATCAGAGCTGGTGGACTTAATGGCACAGGTGAAGTCGATGCGCGAGGAGCTCGAGCATTATCGGGCAATGAAGGAGGAGGGTTTTTGATCCGGTCCGCGCTTCGTGCCGCACGCGTCGGGCCGCGAGTATCATCTTGTAACAGGTATAATGTATTGTCTACTGCGATGGTGTACGAATTGGACCAGGGGTCCCAACACTTTCACATCCCAGTTCGACTTCAAGGGAAAAGACGGCACAAAGACATAATCGCTATGGTGGACAGCGGAGCCACCACGAAGTTCATCAACAAGCGATTCATTATTGAGAATAAGGTGCAAACGCGGAAGTTGAAGGAACCAATTCTGCTGTACAATATCGACGGCACCCTAAACAAAGACGGAAGCATCTCGGAGGTAGCAGTGCTACAGATGCAGATAGGAGAGCACATCGAGAAGACGGTGTTTACGGTCACGGACATCGGTCCAGAGGATGTGATCGTCGGGTTGGATTGGCTGCGAGAGCACAACCCCGAAATCGATTGGGAGTCAGGCTCCCTGAAATTATCACGATGCCCTGAAACGTGCAGTGCCAGGAAGGCTGGCCGGATGGAGCAAGCAGCGACTGCGCGTGATATGGGGGTCAGGCCCACAGCGCGCAGACGCTCGCAGAAGTCCAGACGGTCAGTCATAGGTGCTTGCCGGAGTAAGGTACTCCCGGACTTTGAACCTGAAGAAGATCCGGCGGAAGTAGAGTGGGATGAGGCCGATTTGATCGAGGCCTGGGAGCAAGGCATCACGCTTCCCGGCGCTCCTCAGCTGTTCGTTGCAGCAGGGCACACGTATTCCCAGCTGTTCGCTGAAGAGGAGATCAGAAAGAAGGTCGTTAAGACCGCCGAGGAGTCGGTACCTAAACAGTACCACGAGTTCCTGAATGTCTTCTCCAAGGAAGCATCAGAATGGCTACCCGAAAGGAAGCCTTACGATCACGCGATCGAACTCGTGCCCGGCTACTCAACGTTCCACTCGAAAGTGTACCCCCTGTCGAATAATGAACAGGAGGAACTTGACAAGTTCCTGAAGGAGCAGTTAGCGAAAGGTTATATACAGGAGTCGAAATCACCCATTTCGTCCCCCTTCTTCTTCATCAAAAAGAAGGAAGGGACACTTCGACCCGTGCAGGACTACCGCCGATTGAACGCAATCACGGTCAAAAACCGCTACCCTTTACCGCTGATCGCCGAGATGGTAGATAAACTCCGCGGCGCCATGCTCTTCACCAAGTTCGATGTCCGATGGGGATACAACAACGTCCGGATCAAAGCCGGTGACGAATGGAAAGCGGCCTTTGTGACCAACCGAGGATTGTACGAGCCCTTGGTGATGTTCTTTGGCCTCACCAATTCCCCCGCGACCTTCCAGGCGATGATGAATGAGATCTTCCACGATCTCATCGTCGGTGGCAAGATCCTCGTATACCTTGATGACATACTCATCTTCTCTACCAACAAGGAGGAGCATGAAAAGGTCACACGCGAGGTTCTGCGCCGCCTTCAGGACAATGATCTGTTCCTGAAGCCTGAGAAGTGCGAATGGGACGTTCCCAAGGTCGACTATGTCGGCTATGTGTTTGGTGGCGATGAGGTAGCAATGGATCCCGCGAAGCTAAAAGGAATTAATGAGTGGCCGGTACCCCGGAACAAAAAGGACGTCCAGAAGTTCCGGGGGTTCTCCAACTTCTACCGCCGCTTCATTAAGGACTTCGCTAAGATCTCGCGACCACTCGACCGGCTCACAGGGAACGACCCATGGCATTGGGGTGAAGAGGAGCAGCACGCCTTCGACGAGCTCAAGCGGCTCTTCGCGACGACTCCAGTCTTGGCGCTGTACGACCCTAACCGGGAAACGCGCATTGAAGTCGACGCCTCGGGCTACGCCACTGGCGGTGTGTTGATGCAGAAGCAGGACGACGGCAAATGGCACCCCATTGCCTACCGATCTCACGCTATGGACCCAGCCCAGCGTAACTATGAGATCTACGACAAGGAGATGCTTGCCATCATTGAGGCGCTAGACGATTGGCGCCACTACCTCGAAGGGTTACCCAATCAGTTCGAGATCGTTACCGATCACAAGAACCTCGAGTACTGGCGTACATCTCAGCATCTCACGCGTCGTCAAGCGCGGTGGTCGCTCTTCCTGGCTCGCTTTGACTTCCGCATCACGCACAAGGCCGGAACGTCGAATGGAAAGGCTGATGCCCTGTCGCGACGATCGGACCATCAGATCGGTGATGAGGACGATAACACTGATCAGGTAGTTCTCAAGCCGGAGCGTTTCCGCATCGCCTCCGCCAGACGCGGCCATGCCTCGGTGACGGCCGATCAGTCGCTTCTGAAGCGCATTCGGGAGTGTTCGGAAAAGGATCGGGAGGTGGCCGAGGCACTTGAAAAAGTACAGGACCTCGGGCCGCCCCGGCTTCAAAGGGGCTTTGAGGAGTGGAATGCCGAACAAGGGCTCCTGCTGTTCCGCGGGTGCGTGTACGTCCCAAAGAACGCGGAGCTCCGGCGGGATATCGTTAAGATCCACCACGACTCGCCGATCGCCGGTCATGGTGGGCGTGCCAAAACCCTGGAGCTCGTGTCGCGGAATTACTGGTGGCCTGGGATGTCCAAATTCGTCAATGAGTACGTAAGCACCTGCGACGTATGCAATCGTACCAAGACATTTCCAGCCAAACCCCAAGGTCCGCTGAAGCCAAACGAGATCCCCGAGCGCCCGTGGCAGATCATCACGACCGATATGATCGTCGGCTTGCCAAAGTCTGATGGATTCGACTCGATCCTGGTCACTGCCGACCGCTTCACAAAGCAGGTCCACTTCTCAGCCTGTCATGAGACCCTGACAGCAGAAGGTGCGGCAGACCTGTACATCCGCGATGTGTTCAAGCATCATGGGGCCCCGGCCAAGGTCATATCAGACCGAGGTCCCCAGTTCGCTTCGAAGTATCTCCACGCGGTGTACAAGGGACTAGGGATCGAGCCGGCGCTGTCTACAGCGTTTCATCCTCAGACAGACGGCCAGACTGAGCGCTGGAATCAGGAGATCGAGCAGTACCTGCGTGCTTTCACAAGCCACAGGCAGGATGATTGGGCGAAGCAATTGCCGCTCGCGGAATTCGCATTGAACAACCGAGTTCACTCCGCGACCGGGCACTCCCCTTTCTTCCTGCATCAAGGGTACCATCCTGAGATCCAAGTGTGGATCAATCCGATGTCTGCGATGCCTGCGGCCGCTGATCGGCTCAAGATCCTGAAGGAGATTTGCGACGATACGCGCTCTGCGCTCGAACTGTCGGCCGAGCGCATGAAAGTGTACTACGATAAGCACGTGCAGGAGGCACCGGTCTTTGCGCCAGGGGACAAGGTCTGGCTTGACGCTCGGAACCTTAAGCTGAAACAGCCGAGCAAGAAGCTCAGTCCCAAGCGCCTCGGACCTTATGCCGTGCGGCAAAAGCTCAGAGACCTGGATTACGAATTAATCCTGCCGAAGTCGGTGCCGGTACACCCGGTGTTCCATGTCTCCTTGCTTAGCAAGTACACGCGTAGCGATATCCCGGGTCGGGAGCCGGAGGAGCCGCCTGCGATCGAGGTTGAGGGCGACGAAGAGTACGAGGTTGAGCGGATCAAAGATTCGAGGATCTTCCGGCGTCAGCTGCAGTACCTCGTCAAGTGGAAGGGTTATGACGACTCGCATACATCATGGGAACTGGCGCACAACGTTGCCAATGCGCCGGCCCTCATAGCCGACTTCCACCGGAAGAATCCAAACGCCCCTCGTCGACTCAACGCTGCTACCT
>NW_020169853.1:13022-17242 GCF_002117355.1 Postia placenta MAD-698-R-SB12 | reverse complement strand
AAGGGCGCCTCGCATGAGGTCATGCGCCGTGAGGGGGGGGTAAGTGTCATGAGTTGGCACGGTGTCTAGCCGTTTTTAATTTTTCCTTTTCGCGGGCTCGAACCCGCGACCTCTGTACTACCTGCCTGATATGGACGCATCACTATCTACTGTACGATTAGATTAGATGGGGCGGCAGCGCACGGCACAGCTCAGGCCCCGCTGACACAGCCGCTCTGACTCACCGGCCCCCGGGGCCGCGTCGGCATGCTGTGCACGGACCAGCTGCGCACGGACCAATGCGCACAGCCTGCCCTTAATCTCCCCTGTATATAAGCCGGCCTCTGCTGCCCTAGGGACCTCAGTTTCGACCTCTTGTCCCTAGGTCAGTAAGCCTCCAGTTGTATCCTTTCTTACATTACTAACTAATACATTTCTTGTCCCTAGCCTTAGGTTTGAGCCTCGCTCACCATCGCTTCGGTGAGAATCAGTCGGACGCCCCCAGCCTTCCAGTTTTCTCTAGTCGCTTGACCTCAAGTCGCGACAGTTCTTGTGTTTCGATCGGCATTTGATTCTTGGTTATGTGGTGTGATGGCTACAAGTGGTATCCGTACGCTTGATTGTTTACCCTTGGATATTGTCGCAGTACTCGCTGTGTCTCAGGGGTTATTTTCGCCTATACTTAGATCGCTCTGCGCCTTCTAGCACTGGCCTTTGAATCACTATCCTCAGCAGACTTCGCGCATGATCTCACTAAGGTTCAGGAAGTAAGATAACATCTATTATCTGCGAATAACTCGAACAGATGTGTGCCAGAGGAAATTGCTGGAGTTGACACTGCCAGACGTCGAATAGAGATTACATGGGTTGTTACGAGGATATCAGCGGTAGCCCTCCGAGAGAATATTCTGTGATGAAATCATGAAGACAATCTAACGATAGGGCATTCCAGTCCCCAGCTTGTGTGCGACGGAAAAGAGCACGATAGTGGCGCCATCCGCGGCCGCATCATAAGCGCCCGATCCCGATAGTACATTGATGGGCGCTCGAGTAGCGGCTGCGCTTGTTGTCTTGCTGCGTCATCGATGCCCACTGCTTTCAGTGTAAATATTCTCGTTTATAGCGCTACATATGGTTGCACACACCTTGCTACAGAAGACTAAAAGCTCTTGGACGCCTGCACAAGTGGTCTTTGTTAAGGATTGAACGCCGTGTGTGGAGGGTTTCAACTCCCCGATAGTCGGAGCACCCTGTCGCTGACAAAGCTTTCTGTAAGTTCTGTCCGACATCTGCTTGAATTGAAGACAAAGGCTGCCAGTACTGCTCATAGGCAGTCTCTATGCTTCCTATCCATGCCGTCTGGTCCACCAGACCATTACTGTCCCCCTTCAACACCAACCTCAGTCGTTCCCTCACGCATGAACGTCCATTTTGAGGTGGAATCATCTATTCTCCTTGGATAGCTCCCATGGCATAGCGGCCCCAAGCTGGCTTGCGTGTTAGATACAAGGGAGAGATACAGGCGAGGTGATAAGATTGTTTGGTGAGTACTTTATCTCGCTCCCATACCGTCTGTTAGGTATACCACTCGTCACCAGTCTTCACCGCTCACGTCTTCTCAGCTACCAGTACCATCAATTAACTATATGCCCATGCTACGTGCCCACCAGGCTCAACCTGCGGCAGACGAAGTCAACATACTTTGACGATCTCGTCACATCCTCTTAACGCCTCACGACCAATGCAGTCTCTCGACGCTTGGGGAGCTTCTCTGATTGGTGAGTTGTGCGAACTCACATGCAGAGTGCCGTCTTCATGCATTCATGGGCCCACGCTCGCGAGTCAGTGGAACGTCGCCTGCACAAGATTATTTGATAAGCTGGCACATATCATTACAGGCAGTATACACTGAGAAACTCTGCACACAAATTTTGTTACACACATATGATGAAACGGTATCATTATACAACGAAGCATGCGTGACGCTTGTGATCTTCATATAAAACAGGGACGAGCAACTGCGGTTTCTGTCACATAATTTGCAGGATCCACACCCTGTGGCTCAGCTTCCCTCAAAGACCAGGCTAGGATGCAGACGATAGAGAATGAGCGATGAAGGCCTGTAAGTCATTCCCAGTCCCTGCGCGATACTCATTCCCCTGCGTTTCAATTCTGCCCGTGGCTGCCTGCAAACGGGTGATAATTGTTCCGCTGATCGTACCTTTTTGAGCCCTGACCCGCCACTGCACTACTGTGCAGTGTTACTTAACTTCTGATTGAACAAACAGCCTAAAGATAATGCATTGATGATGTGTCTCCTTCCCCTCGATGATAGGTCTCTTCTACGCGACATAATCTTCGTGTTGGAGGACTGCTTTCTTCACCGACTCGCTGATCCGTACTATAATTCTCCGCCTCCTGTCTTCTCTCTGTTTATACATGATTGCAGCAGGAAGATCCGAGAGCAGTACGTACTGTGCGTACGAAACACACATCACGAAACAAATGAGATCCCCATCTCAAATAATACACGGTGGAGGCATAGCTACTATTTACGTACCTCGATCAGCGTCGGCTTCTCCCTTTTGCACGCAGACGGTGTGTCCGCCTGGAATGTGTATACATTTTACCGGCTGCGTCTCCTGCAGACTCGAGGCATCCAGCCGATCTCGTGAGTCTCAGCATCCTTGAGAGATTCCTGCACATCAAGACAGCTCTGCAGGCTGACCACAGATGGTACCGATGTGTTCCTGTACGTAATCTTTTATGCATGTGCTCTGGGCATTGTCCGCTTGTGAGGTGCTGATCAGATGACGACGAAGCTCGGCGCACACGTCCGGATTTGATCAAAAACTTTATTTCCATGTGTATATGTTCTTTCCCGTGGCTCATACGACATAATATGCTTATCGTCCTTTGTGTACTTGAAGATGGTGACAGTCGCGTTCACTCCAGCGTTGGCTGCATCTGCACACCTTCACGTCCCCTGGAATTTCTAGGGTGCAGGACGGCAATAGTGTTGTCATATGTGTTCAGGTTCAGCGGTGCTCAGAGTTGATTGTCCATGATCGAGCATGTATGTTTGTATGAAATCCGTCCTAGCTCATTTATCCTCAATCCTTACGTTGGGCGAGGGCCCATCGCCTGCGTTTAGTCTCCGGCAGGGTCAGGGGCAAACTTTGAAGGCTGCACAAGCGTCCTGCTCTCTCGAATTCGAAGAGATCAATAGCACCTTATGTCTACGACTGCGGGACCCGCGTTCTGGCTACTCCCGTTTCCTCATGCATAACACCGTACTGACACGTTGTCTTCCCCTCAGTTCTGCACAGCTGCATCTCAATCCCTCAAAAGCTAAGTTTGAAAGCACGAAGGCCCCATGAGGTGCACGCGGTGTCTCTGTAGGCAATGCGCCCGAAATGAGCCTTCGTGTATCATCGGAGTTTGACGGACATACCTATCCCTTCACACATGTGCATCTTATGTTCATTCCAATATCATGCCAGTGAGTGTCTCGATTGAGGTAGTAAGTTGTAAATCCGGACGAATGTATGTCGGTCTTTATTTCATGACTACTTGTATTGAAACCATCTCCCACAGTAATCCATGACCACACTATATCTTGTCCTGAGTAGGTTCCCGCTGTATGACAGACTAGCAGAAGGTATCCCCACAATCTGTCGAACCCCCCTGTGTCGCGACTTGAGGTCAAGCGACAGGGGAATACCTGAAAGCGGGGGGCGTTCGACTAGTTCTCACCGAAGCGATGGTGAGCTAAGCTCAAACCTAAGGCTAGGGACAAGATAAGTTAGCATTGGTAAGTAGGTAAGTAATACATGAGCTTACTGACCTAGGGACAAGAGGTCGAAACTGAGGTCCCTAGGGCAGCAGAGGCCGGCTTATATACAGGGGAGATTAAGGGCAGGCTGTGCGCATTGGTCCGTGCGCAGCTGGTCCGTGCACAGCATGCCGACGCGGCCCCGGGGGCCGGTGAGTCAGAGCGGCTGTGTCAGCGGGGCCTGAGCTGTGCCGTGCGCTGCCGCCCCATCTAATCTAATCGTACAGTAGATAGTGATGCGTCCATATCAGGCAGGTAGTACAGAGGTCGCGGGTTCGAGCCCGCGAAAAGGAAAAATTAAAAACGGCTAGACACCGTGCCAACTCATGACATTACCCCCCCCTCAACGGCGCATGACCTCATGCGAGGCGCCCTTGCCCATCTCCCATCCGGAGCGGCAACGTGC
>NW_020169853.1:8263-12869 GCF_002117355.1 Postia placenta MAD-698-R-SB12 | reverse complement strand
ACCTCGTACTCTTCGTCGCCCTCAACCTCGATCGCAGGCGGCTCCTCCGGCTCCCGACCCGGGATATCGCTACGCGTGTACTTGCTAAGCAAGGAGACATGGAACACCGGGTGTACCGGCACCGACTTCGGCAGGATTAATTCGTAATCCAGGTCTCTGAGCTTTTGCCGCACGGCATAAGGTCCGAGGCGCTTGGGACTGAGCTTCTTGCTCGGCTGTTTCAGCTTAAGGTTCCGAGCGTCAAGCCAGACCTTGTCCCCTGGCGCAAAGACCGGTGCCTCCTGCACGTGCTTATCGTAGTACACTTTCATGCGCTCGGCCGACAGTTCGAGCGCAGAGCGCGTATCGTCGCAAATCTCCTTCAGGATCTTGAGCCGATCAGCGGCCGCAGGCATCGCAGACATCGGATTGATCCACACTTGGATCTCAGGATGGTACCCTTGATGCAGGAAGAAAGGGGAGTGCCCGGTCGCGGAGTGAACTCGGTTATTTAGTGCAAACTCCGCGAGCGGCAACTGCTTCGCCCAATCATCCTGCCTGTGGCTTGTGAAAGCACGCAGGTACTGCTCGATCTCCTGGTTCCAGCGCTCCGTCTGGCCGTCTGTCTGAGGGTGGAACGCTGTGGACAGCGCCGGCTCGATTCCCAGTCCCTTGTACACCGCATGGAGATATTTCGAAGCGAACTGGGGTCCTCGGTCTGATATGACCTTGGCCGGGGCCCCATGATGCTTGAACACATCGTGGATGTACAGATCTGCCGCGCCTTCTGCCGTCAGGGTCTCATGACAGGCTGAGAAGTGGACCTGCTTTGTGAAGCGGTCGGCGGTGACCAGGATCGAATCGAACCCATCAGACTTCGGCAAGCCGACGATCATATCCGTGGTGATGATCTGCCATGGGCGCTCGGGGATCTCATTCGGCTTCAGCAGACCCTGGGGTTTGGCTGGGAATGTCTTGGTACGGTTGCACACGTCGCAGGTGCTTACGTACTCATTGACAAATTTGGACATTCCCGGCCACCAGTAGTTCCGCGATACGAGCTCAAGGGTTTTGGCACGACCACCATGACCGGCGATCGGTGAGTCGTGGTGGATCTTGACTATATCCCGCCGGAGCTCTGCGTTCTTTGGGACGTACACACATCCGCGGAACAGCAGAAGCCCTTGTTCGGCATTCCACTCCTCAAAACCCCTTTGCAGCCGGGGCGGCCCGAGGTCCTGCACCTTTTCAAGTGCCTCGGCCACCTCCCGATCCTTCTCCGAACATTCCCTGATGCGCTTCAGAAGCGACTGATCGGCCGTCACCGAGGCGTGACCACGCCTGGCAGAGGCGATGCGGAAGCGCTCTGGCTTGAGAACCACCTGATCGGTGTTATCGTCCTCATCACCGATCTGATGGTCTGATCGGCGCGATAGGGCATCGGCTTTTCCGTTCGATGTTCCGGCCTTGTGTGTGATGCGGAAGTCGAAGCGGGCCAGGAACAGCGACCATCGCGCTTGACGGCGCGTGAGATGCTGGGATGTACGCCAGTACTCGAGGTTCTTGTGATCGGTTACGATCTCGAACTAATTGGGCAACCCCTCGAGATAGTGGCGCCAATCGTCTAGCGCCTCAATGATCGCGAGCATCTCCTTATCGTAGATCTCGTAGTTCCGCTGTGCCGGATCCATCGCATGGGATCTGAAGGCAATAGGGTGCCATTTGCCATCATCCTGCTTCTGCATCAACACGCCGCCGGTGGCGTACCCCGAGGCATCGACTTCAATGTGTGTTTCCCGATTAGGGTCGTACAGCGCTAAGACTGGAGTCGTCGTGAAGAGCCGCTTGAGCTCATCGAAGGCGTGCTGCTCTTCCTCGCCCCAATGCCATGGGTCGTTCCCTGTGAGCCGGTCGAGTGGTCGCGAGATCTTAGCGAAGTCTTTAATGAAGCGGCGGTAGAAATTGGAGAATCCCCGGAACTTCTGAACGTCTTTTTTGTTCCGGGGCACCAGCCACTCATTGATACCTTTAAGCTTCGCGGGATCCATCGCCACCTCATCGCCACCGAACACATAGCCGACGTAGTCGACCTTGGGAACGTCCCATTCGCACTTCTCAGGCTTCAGGAACAGATCATTGTCCTGAAGGCGGCGCAGAACCTCGCGTGTGACCTTTTCATGCTCCTCTTTGTTGGTGGAGAAGATGAGGATATCGTCTAGGTACACAAGGATTTTGCCGCCGACGATAAGATCGTGGAAGATCTCATTCATCATCGCCTGGAAGGTCGCGGGGGAGTTGGTGAGACCGAAGAACATCACCAAGGGCTCGTACAACCCTCGGTTAGTTACAAACGCCGCCTTCCACTTGTCACCGGCTTTGATCCGGACGTTGTTATATCCCCACCGGACATCGAACTTCGTAAAGAGCGTAGCACCGCGGAGCTTGTCCACCATTTCGGCGATCAACGGCAAGGGGTAACGATTCTTGACCGTGATCGCATTCAATCGGCGGTAGTCCTGCACGGGTCGAAGCGTCCCTTCCTTCTTTTTGATGAAGAAGAAAGGCAACGAAATGGGCGACTTCGATTCCCGTATGTAACCTTTCGCTAACTGCTCCTTCAGGAACTTGTCAAGTTCCTCCTGTTCATTGTTTGACAGAGGGTACACTTTCGAGTGGAACGTCGAGTAGCCAGGCACGAGTTCGATCGCGTGATCGTAAGGCTTCCTTTCGGGCAGTCGCTCTGACGCTTCCTTGGAGAAAACCTTCAGGAACTCGTGGTACTGTTTAGGTACCGACTCCTCGGCGGTCTTAACGACCTTCTTTCTGATCTCTTCCTCAGCGAACAGCTGGGAGTACGTATGCCCTGCTGCGACGAATAGCTGAGGAGCACCGGGAAGCGTGATGCCTTGTTCCCAGGCTTCGATCAGATCGGCCTCATCCCACTCTACTTCCGCCGGATCCTCTTCGGGTTCGAAGTCCGGGAGTACCTTACTCCGGCAGGCACCTATGACCGACCGTTTGGACTTCGGCGAACGCCTGCGCGCTGTGGGCCTGACCCCCGTATCACGCGCAGTTGTTGCTTGCTCCATTCGGCCAGTCCTCCTGGCGCTACACGTTTCAGGGCATCGCGACAATTTGAGGGAGCCCTTCTCCCAATCTATTTCGGGGTTGTGCTCGCGTAGCCAATCCAACCCGACGATCACATCCTCTGGACCGATGTCCGTGACCGTGAACACCGTCTTCTCGACGTGTTCTCCTATGTGCATCTGTAGCACTGCTACTTCTGAGATGCTTCCGTCTCTATTTAGAGTGCCGTCGATATTGTAGAGCGGAATCGGCTCTTTTAGCTTCCGCGTCTGCACCTTATTTTCTTCAATGAATCGCTTGTTGATGAACTTCGTGGTGGCTCCGCTGTCCACCATAGCGATTATGTCTTTGTGCCGTCTTTTCCCTTGGAGTCGTACTGGGATGTGAAAATGTTGGGACCCCTGGTCCAATTCGTACACCATCGCAGTAGACAATACATTATACTTGTTACAAGATGATACTCGCGGCCCGACGCGTGCGGCACGAAGCGCGGACCGGATCAAAAACCCTCCTCCTTCATCGCCCGATAGTGCTCGAGCTCCTCGCGCATCGATTTCACCTGTGCCATTAAGTCCGCCAGCTCCGATTGCTCGGATTTCGCTGAAGCGGCACTTATACTTGCCGAGGGTGTTGTCGTGACGGGGGCGCTTGTCGCAGCCTGGGTGGAGCCCGAGGCAACCGTAGCCCGCGCGTTGGCGCGTTTTGTGTAAGGCTTGTCCTTACAATTGGGGCACTCGAAACGTCGGTACCCTTGCTTCCCACAGCCGAAGCATGTGCCAGGGAAGTTGCCTTTTCCGACAGCCGCATTGATGCTGGCCGAAGCTGCGTGCGTCGAGGGTGCACCACCACGCGCCCCACCGCGTCCTCGACCTCGTGCCGAGAAGAAGTTATTTAGCTCGGGCCGATGGGCCCAGCTGATGTCGAGGATCTGCTCGACCTCAGTGGTGCGCTTATCAGCGTCTTGCCATGTGGTGAAAGTCTCGAGCTCGATCTTTCGGTATACGCGGGAGGGGATGCCGCTCAGGTACTTGTCGCGTAGCTCCAGGTCCCCATACCCAGAGCGGTCCGCCGGACCCTTGAACAGCGCGGAGAATTCCGCAGCGGTGCGTTTTTCACGGACCGACTTGTCCGCGCAGAGCTTCGCCAGCTCTACTTGTGCTGCCGCCTCGTCGTCGAGATTTCCGAAGCGGGCCTTGAAGGCGGCGGCAAAGGCCGCTTCGTTTGCGAACGGGGTCGTAGCCCCTTGCACCCCTATCTGCACTGATACGAGCTGGGCGAAGTAGGGGGTGGCCCAGGCGCGGGCATCACCGTCGAGCAGGCTTAGTGCAACCTGGACTTTGAGCTCGATGGTGGTCAACGACGTGTTGACCATCCAGTAGATGCGCAGCTGCGACAAGAACCTGTCGCAATCGATGATGGTTTTGCCATCGTATCGGAGTGGGAGTAGGAGTTTTAACGTCTCCTTGTCGAGGGCGGCTGCGGGGGACGACATTATCGGCGTCGGGGGGGACGGAGGACGCTGCGGGGGCGAGGCGGCTGT
>NW_020169853.1:2298-6921 GCF_002117355.1 Postia placenta MAD-698-R-SB12 | reverse complement strand
GTCCGTGACGGACAAGTACTGCCCACTGAAGTGCAGGTACTGAAGAGTTCGTTCCCTAAGTGGTGGCGATGTATGTACGCTATCTACGTATCGTAATGTACCGTAGGGGTGCGCACCACCCGACCTGTGGGAAAGGAAAGTGAATTTAAGGGGTCCCGAGGGGACGCCGGCAGCTTGGGGAGTTTCGACCTAATGTCGCGACTTGAGGTCAAGCGACTAGAGAAAACTTGAAAGGCTGGGGGCATCCGACTAGATCTTACCGAAGCGATGGTGAGCAGTGCTCAAACCTAAGGCTAGGGACAAGAAAATGTATTAGTGAGTAAGTAAGAAGATGATACAAAGGGAGGCTTACTGACCTAGGGACAAGAGGTCGAAACTGAGGTCCCTAGGGCAGCAGAGGCCGGCTTATATGCATGGGGAGATAAGGGCAGGCTGTGCACGCTGGTCCGTGCGCAGCTGGTCCGTGCGCAGCATGCCGACGCGGCCCCGGGGGCCGGTGAGTCAGAGCGGCTGTGTCAGCGGAGCCCGAGCTGTGCCGTGCGCTGCCGCCCCATCTAATCTAATCGTACAGTAGATAGCGATGCGTCCATATCGGGCATGTAGTACAGAGGTCACGGGTTCGAGCCCGCGAAGAGGAAAAAATTAAAAAACGGCTAGACGCCGTGTCAACTCGTGACAAGAACCTCTCTCAAGGGGTCCCGCACGGAAGCTGCGTCTTGCGAACATGAGTGCATAACCAAACCTCCTTCACTTCTCCGCAGGGGCAAGGACCGTACTCTCATTGAGGGGCGGAATCACGCCATCTGGGTCTTCGGCGGTTTTGACGGAAACATTCGCATTCGGTGATGTCTGTGAGCTGGCACACGATCCTTTGTGGTACATAGTGCCTTAGCATTGAGATGGCATGGAAGCTAGAGAGGAGAAGGAGGACGGACAGACTCCGCCAGCATTGCGTAGCACGAATACGTGCACATGCCGTTGTCTGCTCTAGATTCAGCAGCCGGAGATGAACGTGGGAACAGGTGTCAACAGAAGCGATTGTGGAATGGAAGGCAAGATGCATGCATTGTGGGAGGGATGCGTGCAGCGTTGTCCGGAGTTTGTCGAAGGGTTGTGCGACTATATGCTAGCGGGAATATAAAATATAAAGTGTTTGGCCGCGATAGAGTGACTATATGCGCGTCGAGTACCCGTGCACCGACACTACCCGACACTCAATCACGATGCGCGCTCGAATGAGCACGTACGAACGATGGTGCGTGTCCGATTGACAACGCGCGAACGATAATATAACAAATAAACACAAGACTCACCGTGTACATGCGACTCTCGGGTCACTCGTCCGTACCAGCGCTGAGAGAGAACGAGAGAGAGCGGGAAAGCGCGAGATGATTGTGGTTTCTGGGAGAACAGGGAGATGATATTTTCGACGTCGACGCAGGCTTTTATAGGTACAGAGAGGCCTTGACACGAGTAACATCATACGAGACCTAGGAGGAGCGAATGACGCACAACATAGCAATTGATCGCAAGAAGTCCGAAATCAAAGACATTTTCTAAACGCGGATGAAAGCCCTGTCCCGGGCACAGACAAGCGAGACTCGTCATCTCCGGATCGGCTCCACGACTGTCAATGTCTCAGCTTCTCGAAGGTGTGTGCCTCCGACGCGTCATATTTACGCTCGCGACCTGCCGCCCTCAGGTGCGTGACAATGTCGGCACCAACGAACCGCCTACGACAGCCGCTTCACCTCCACATCGGCGCCGTCTTTGCAAGCCTTAGAGCTGTCAAGAAGAAGTAGGTACGTACTTTTGGATTGTCTTTTGGGGCGAAGTGACGGAAAACATATGAAAGAAGCAGAAATTAGAAGAAAAGAAGGGTAACGGAATGTACGACACTGAATGGAAATGAAACCAGATCACCGACGATCGTCTCCGGCTCCAATGTGCTTTCCTCCACCACAGCATCAAGACACATCGTATCCTGTCCTCGGTGTGTTCAGCGCGAACATAGCAACATATGGTATGTAGAACAAAGTTTTGGACACAATTAATAATGTATAGCAATGCGTGTTGAAATTCACGATACATAGCGACACGGACTTAGTTAGTTCTAGCGCGCGGCTTATGTAATACGTACGATACCTACGCGCTGGCGTTGAGACGCACCTCAGTTCCTTGCTACACGAAGGAGACTGAGGTATGTTCTTTTTACTTACATTCGGACTTATTTCTGACATACTGTAGACGGTGTTTGCCCTGTCTCTTACAGGTTAGTTAATGAATATAGTTCCTTGCTACACGAAGGAGACTGAGACGGTGTTTGCCCTGTCTCTTACAGTCCCTACGCGATCGTGCTCGCATCCCTCAGGTTGCGCTTCCGTCTTACGACAATGCGGAGCAGCATCTCCGATTACATATCGATGACAGAATCAACCGTCGCTGCAAAAGGTGTAAACCATTCGTAGGACGTATGACATATCCATACCGCTGTAAGGTCGCGTGTTTTCCGTTCCTTCTGTGATGAATCTTATGGTGGGCAATATGCAGGCGCTGAGTATGCCCCTCGGTCCGAGCACCGAGGGCTGAGAAAACAACATGGCTGTCAGTCTTTGTCGAAATCAGTTATTTCCGCAAACAGAAAACACGACACAGCACATCGAGCTGAAGGCATAGAAGGTTGTCTGTAATGTCTGTGGTCTACGCAGTTCGCGACCGCCTCGTGTCATGCGCGAGACTCAGAAGAGTAGCGGCATCCAAAATATCCTACCTGAGGGGTGGAGTGTCCATGTCCGAGCGAGACACTGATTCCCCGCGCATGGCCTGGGATGCGTTGGCACCAGGGGCTAAGGGCCGATGGAAGGCTCATGCCCGTTGAGTGCCGAGAGATGAATGGCTGTCTCATTGAGCGACGCATCCACCGCCTGAATACGTACGACATGATCACGTGAGTGGACCCACTGGCCTAGGCATGCAACTTGGAGGTATGTGGCTTCTAGCGCAATACATCATGTCCTGCCTAACAAAGTGACGGGCCGCTGGAAAAGCATAAGAGCCTCCTCTGTGGCCGTGGGATGAGCTACACTTGCAATGTGGTTGCATCGCGACTATCATTCGAACAGAGGAAGTATCAGAGATGCAGGCATGCATAGTGGCGAATAGTCTTTTGCGGACGCGAGCCATCAACGAGTAAGGCCACTGGGTGCATGTGAAACGATGCGTTAGATAGACGATTGTATTGACCAATACCGCGCAGTCCTGGACGCACCACACGTTGGAAGCGCGGGAAGTTCAAGGATTAGAACACCAAATGTGATCTACTTTCTGGTCTGAGAGTACGGTACTTATGGCTGCGCACAGCTAACCTAGTGTTGTGTTACCGCAAGTCGCGGCAGGACCCGTTCTCGAGCGATTCAAATGGATCCAAGGGCCCTTCACCAGGAGGGCGAGCATGGGAACGGGGATCGTGATCCATTGGATGAGCAGGATTATGCAGAGCAGTCCGAAGACATCCGGAATGGAGTGAAGGGGAGTTCCACAGGTTGTTGAAGGAGAGGAAGTACTAAGAAAAGAAGCGAGGTAAGAAAAACACGACTCAAAAGAACGCCGAGCGGTCCGAACGGGAGGACCACGGGATGCAGCGAGCACACGCCCTGCGGAGCGAGGAGGATGAGGAGAACAAAGGGTAGACTCGGAGCAAAGGAACATCACTGCAGCACGATATACATCTCTGTTTCTGTGAAGGCGCACTTAAGACGGTAGAGCGGTGACAAAGCGTAAGAGGGAGGGTCGCTTTGTTCTCGTTGTAGCAGTGTTAGATGACAAGGGGACGAAGCCAAGAGCGACACCAATTGTGGGTGAGTGACAAACACTGCTAATCGAACCTTGTTCAGAGAGACGGGTCAAAAATAGCCAGAGACGACTCCACCGAGGGATCTCCAGTGGAAGTACGCTGATACGACCTACGAAACCCTAACCCCTAACCTGGGTGCGACCTAAAGGGACTAGAGAGACGGCTTATAGTCTAATGAGAGGGGAGTTAGCAGCAAGGTGTCCCGCGGTTCGAGTGAACACGAGGAACGCCCTTGGGAAAGGTTACGAACAAACGGGTAGGTTCGAAGTGGCTTCGACACGTCGTCGAAGCTACTCGAAAGCTGTGGGAAGTTAGCGACGATCGAAGCTCGGCAGAGCTCTTCGATGTATCGTAGAAGGAAGGGACACGACTCGATAGGGTGTACTTAGCTAGGGCGCGGTTCGCAGTTTCTTCGACAATAGTCGAAGTCGAAGGGTTCGTCGAGACGGTATCGACGAGTAACGCAGTGGACGAGGTTTCGAAGTTACGCAGCGAGGGACGAAGTGACGCAGTTGAAAGTTTAGACGCGGGGCGAACTCGACTTATGAGCTCTGAACTCGAGGGGGGGACCGGATCTTGTATTTTTAGGGAGAAGTACGACAGGTTTTATACTACACAGGACGCTACGACTATTCGAGAGTGGCATACGAGTACAAGGGGCTTTGCATTGTTCCTCAAGAACCTGTCTCACCGAGAGGCACATACCAAGTCCATCAGTAGAGTGACGTCATGCCGAACGCGGAGATGAAGAGCAACATATGGCCACTTCG
>NW_020169853.1:0-2131 GCF_002117355.1 Postia placenta MAD-698-R-SB12 | reverse complement strand
TTCCTTCGTCGCTACCTCGTCGTCCTTTCCCACATACTCGCTGCTTTCTACGATGTCTGCTCGCTCTGCCACCCCTGCCTCGACTTCTTCGCTCGTCAACCGCCGCCTCGCCTCGCTGCTTGTGGTCCTCGAGGCTCCGCCGACCGCCGACGCCGCGCTCGACTTGGTCGAAGAGTGGGCGCAGGATTTGTCGCCGCTCGTCGTAAGTCGCTCGTAGATCTTCATAACCCAACTAACCCTTTGTTTTCGAACAGCTCGCCTATCGCAAGGCCTTGGGCGCCATCCGCGACGAGGAGACGGAGCTGCGCGTCGCCGCCGCCGTCAAACAACTCGCCGAGCGGGCGCCAGAGTCGTGGGTCGAGTGGGCGCGCGGAGACTGGCCCGAGCTTGCGACCGCCATCGACGCCGAGGTCGAACGACGCGTCGAAGAGCAGAAGCGCCTCGCCGAAGAGGAAGCACGCCGCGTCGAAGAGGCTGCGAAGCGTGCGAAGGCCGCCGAGGACCGTCGTCTCGAAGACGAACGGCGTCGAAAGGACGAAGAGGAACGGCGCCTCGAAGACGAACGTCGCGCGCAAGAGGCCGCTGATGAGGAGATGGCGAGGATCGCGGCCGCCGAGGGGCTGCTCGATAAGGGGAAAGGGCGCGCGATAGTCGACGAGGAGGTCGCCGAACTGTCGGACGACCCTTCGATCGTAAGTGTTTTCTTCTCTCGTCGTTCGATGACTAAACTCTCTTTCGTAGAAGACTCCTCGGACGGTCGAACGTCCGTTCGCGATGTCAGAGGTCGACATGGCCGCCGCGGCGATTGAGAAGCGTCAGGCCGGACAAAAGGTACGTTCGATGCTCCGTCGAGTCGGTTCGAAGCTAACTCTTCGATAGTGCGATCGTTGCGCCGGCTACCGCTCGGCCCCGGTCGATTGCGTGTGGACCGAGAACGCTACGACCTGCGATAGGTGCGCGCAGTTCCAACAGGGCTGCTACTTCGACAAGGTGTCTGTCCTGGGCAAGACGAAGAAGACGCGCGGCGGGGGATCAACCACCAAAAAGCGCAGTAAGTTGTTTCTGCTGGTTGCCCTAAACTTTGGCTGACGTTGTGGTAGTTCGGCCGGCCTCGCCTGGACCTTCGATCGCGGACTCGGGTGGTTCGAAGAAGCGCCGAGTCGACGAGCCTCCTCGCCCACTTCTACGACGGCCTCTCGATGGGGCCAGCCGCCTGGGCCTTGAACAGGACGACCTCGACGCGCTCGACCTCGACGACGAGTCTCGGGGCATCATTCGCGTCATCCGCGAGGAGCGCGCTCACATCGCTCGCCGTCGAGCGCTCCTCCACGACATGGACCTCGACCTTCAAAAGATGGAGAAGGACGCGCTCGCGAAGGGGGGAATCGGGTTCGTGCGCGGGGCTGTTGACGAGGACTAGGCGCGAGTCGTTTTGTATCGTAGTCGTACTCGTGTCGTAGAATTTTTGCGTAGATGGTCGAATGGACAATGCGCCCCTTGGCCTAGATGGAACCTAGCGTGAACTAAGAAAAGGAAATGAAAATAAGTGTGTTCGAAGTAAGTCGCAATATGATCGAAGGACATAGAAGGAAAAATAGAAATGTTCGTAGCGAGGGAAAATGGACTTAATGAAAATATAGGCTCAGTTGGTCATCACAGCCTAGGAGGACTCGTCTAAGGTGGGCCTCCGCGCAACGGTCGAATCGAATCGTTCGTAGAACGTCGAACGATGTCGCGACTATCGAGTTGAATCGAAGGTAATCGTACAAGGGATGGTCTGAAACGTAGGAGAAAATCAAGCATATCGCGTAACGTGAGAGCAGGAATGGAGAGAAGAAAGTACGTATCGTGTTGTACAAGTAAGGGAAGAACCTCTATTCGTCGCGTTCTTCGGCTTCTTCGACTTCATCATCGTCATCGTCGCCTAGAGAATTCGATAGTTCGAGTTCTCGAAGACGCTCGGTCGAGACATCTTCGAGATCTTCGGGAATTGGAATGGATTTGCGCGCGAAATACGGAATGACGCGGAATGCTGCGATGGGTCGATCGAGGACTGTACCGTTGAGTTCGCACACGATGTATGCACCGCCCTTGTTGCGCGAGACAACGATGAGGGGGCCTAGATATCGCG
>NW_020169852.1:621116-626331 GCF_002117355.1 Postia placenta MAD-698-R-SB12 | reverse complement strand
TGTCGCCCAGGCAGGTCGCCAGCTTGTGTATTCAAGTGTCACTAACTCCCCTGCAAACAGAAATTGATCAGTCCGCTCACGGGGAACTTTACGCACCTGGAACTCATTCCCAATATACGACACGTCGTCTTCCATGCGCAACAGAGTGCACAACATCGAGGAGGCCACCTCATCTGCTTTCGTGTCTTCCATTCCCCAAGTCGCAACCGTCCATGCTGCATAACCCCCACCTACCACGTTAATATCGAAAACCCTTACCTCCGCTGATGCATTCCTCGCTGCTGCGCTGCGTCTGCTGATTCTGTCGGCCCTTGCGCTTTCAAACTCACCCATCTCGACCACCATCCTGCATCCAATCGAGCTGTTATACCGACCTTGTTCAGCGTCAAACCCCATTAAACCCCCGCTCATCTTAAGGTCTGGTAACAACTGTAGAAAGAGTGAGTGGCGGATTTCGCTCCCTATCGCGTACCATCCATGACCCAATAAATGTTCTAGCTCTTGTTCCCCATCTGACTCGTCTGAATCATCAGCTGACCGGGGACGCCTTGACAAGCCATCCGCTGCAGCATGTTTGTTCGCCGGAACATGTTCTAGTTCAAAATCGAAGAGTTGAATGTATGACACCCATCGAGTCATCGGCGCATTCGGTAAGTCCGGTTCATATATCATTTGTTTCAAATACTTGGCGTCTACCTCCAAACGGAAATGTAAGCCCCATATCCTATGACGTACCTCCTTAATCGCCCTGAACACGCCATACAACTCTATTTTTGGCTGCGAATAGCGCGATTCCGTCTGATTGAACGTGCACGACCCGAAAAGCACGGGGTGTTTGTCCATGTGCACGTATTGATAGAGTACCCATCCTGCGCCGTATATCGAGGAGTCTACTGCCAAGGCCACAAGTCCGTGGTTCGACGCTCGCGCCCCCTGTGTAATTAACCTAGCCAATTCATAATCAATGGACTTCCGCACCGGTACTTCTGTCACCAGACGTTTGAGCTCGTCCATGGCGCGTCTTGCCTCGTCATTGAATACAAACTCTCCTTCCGATCTCCTGGTAAGCACTGTCAGTGGACGCGCAATTAAGGAGAAACCCTTGATCCATTTGCGTCCGACACCAGCTGTTCCTAGAAATCCGCGGACCTCTGACACATTAGTGGGATACATCCATTTCAATACCTTATTGACGAGTCCATGATGTAGCTTGAGTCCTTCCTCCGATGCGATTGCTCCTAGAATGTCAAGAGCAGGTGTAGCAAGCACAATCTTCTTACCAGACGCTGTTATCCCAGCTTGTTCTAGCCTGTAGAATAGTTCGTACACTACGTGAGCATACTCCCAGACAAACCTTCGTATCCCCGGGTTCTCAGGAATAGTTTCATCATTATATCTAGAGCTAGGTCCATGAGCAGCCATGTCGTCAACAAATACCTGCGCTTTGTCCGGAGACATGTCGCCCAACACATGCGTTGTGCAGCGTTGAAATTCTTGCATCGAGTTCGTATATCCCTGCGGCAGACAGGTCAACCGTAGAGGACCCACCAAAGAGTGAAACGTAGTCAGATCCCTTGATATTTCTGCCAGGATTCTCGCATCGAACCCGGAAAACAAATCAGCTAAAAGGTAAATCACATAACCCACGAAGCTTTCCGCAAACTCATCTGGCCGCGGAGGTAATGCTGAGTCGCGAATTGTTACCCCATTCAAGTCCTTCAGATTGTGTACATTCCGCAGGTCGCCTGTCTTCTTTTCGACTGTAAACGTCGACGATCGGTATGATGCCGACGAATACTCGTATTTCCCGGCATCCATCTGTTTGCGAAGCATTTCCCTTACCTTTCCTCGATGGCTTTAGGGACTGGAATCGGCGCTCGTACCCATGGTGTATGTTCTATAACGGGCATCTCGTAATCAGGAAAATATTCGCGGGAGAACGTACCTCGCTCCGCGTCGGTCCACGCAATCGCGCGCTGGCATTCGTCCACGATATACGCCATGAGATCTACCTCTGTGGACGTCAGAAACCCCTCCGGTATTGTTCTCAAAAGAGCGTCCATGCGTTCTTGTGTTAGACGTTCTGTGGGCACGAACTCTTGTCTCGAAGGTGGGTTTGTTGGAAGAGGCGGCAGTCCCGATACGTTGATAGTTTTGAATTTCTGTGCTGATGGATTAGGCATATACGTAGGCACTGGACGTACCTTCTGATCTACTGGTTTGTAACGTTTTCCTGCTGCAACGGCAGCATCTTGTCTAATCGAAACTCTCTTGATCCATGGACTCTGAATCGGGATTGATCCCGGAGACGAAACAGCTAGCGCAGAGCAAAGTAGTGAATCATAAACTTCGGGAGGGTCATACTGAACCAATCGTTCTATCTCTGTCAAGGAAACTTTAGCTACATCACCTATCATTGCATACAATGTTCGTCCAAGCCGAGGAATGTTACCGGACGTGCTCCCTTGTCGAAAGGGCGGCTTGGCGTGCACGTCCTGGTCTAGAAACCCTGGTCGGACACCTCCTCGATGGTCGCGACTAGTTGCTGCTTCGGAGGCTTTTCCATGACCAGTCGTTCCGAATTCCGAGGATGCGATGTTCCTAGTATCTTCAGCTTGACCTTCTCGCCTGACTTGTCTCCTGTAGGGTAAACAACGATGTCAACTTGTCCCCCACGCGTATACTCTACCTGTGTCGAGTTCCATTGCAACCACGGTTGCCCTAGAATACCGTTGTAGTTGCCAAACTCCCTGTTGCTGACAAAGAAATGATGGTCAAATCGCTTCCCACCTATTTCGACAGGCGCGTCACGACAGCAGCCGAGTAAGGGCACCGGATCTCCGTTGATCCCTTTCAGAGACCAACGTGACCCGTCTTCATCCATATCCACGCCAGCTTGCTCCCAAATACGGCGTGTAATCAAATTTAGCTCCGACCCGGAATCAACTAGGAACGTCACCTGTTCTGTTCCGAATTTCCCATGTAGGAACCCACATGCCATAGCGTAGAACCTCTTTGACCCAATAGCGACGGCCCCAGCGTACCTTTCCAGCAAGCCATACAGTTCTTCGGCTGTCGTGTACTCCAACATCGCACTCCCTGGGTCTTCATCGTAGCTTGTCCGCGCGTCGTCCTCCATCCCTTGTTCGCCAGTCTCTATAGCCTCGACACTCCGTGACGCTGCTTCCTTCCTCGTCCTAGTCAGTACCGCAAACCTCTTTTGAAGCTCGGGTGCCATCCCCAGGATTTCGCGCAGGGGCAAAGTCACCGGTGTCTCTAGTATTTTGTCTTGCACCCCCTCGATCGACAGTCCTTCCTGTATCTCGGAAGTGAACCTGAACTGTGAGTACTTACTGAACCTACTCCTCTCTGCATCGCTCGTGTTCTGACGCCCTTCTCGCTTGAGACGTTCACGCTCGCGCCAGCCAGATTCGGTGTTGCTTCTATGGGGCATTACCTCGGTCATTGACGGTACCACTCCCTTTAACGGCGTCAACTTTGTCGGAGTCGCAGGCGCACGTACTGTGACCTCTGGCGTCGTCGTGTTGCCGCCTTCCGTCCTATGTTCAAACTCGAACCGGACCGACTTCTGTAACTCATCAGTAGCGGGCACGTTCCCACCTTTCTTCAGTTGCGCACGTGTTTGCACTGGAAAGGAGTATACCTCTTCGGAAGAAGCTGCGAATACATTACCCTGTAAGACGCGCTCCTCGTTGCGCATCAAACCCATAGTGAACACATTCGCCGGCTTTCCTGTTTGGTGAGGCGGTACGTCGCGCTCCTTACCTCTCCACTCTCTATACTCCCTTCGAATGATAGCAGCAAACCCGCCTGGTAATCCATTCGCCTGGGGAAGAGGGGACCCATCCATACGTACCAAGCGTCCACTCTCTGATGCAAATTTGACGAGACCCTCACGCAGCAAATCGATGGTCTGGGGACACTTTTTGATGTTCAGTGCGTGATCTAGATCAACGCCTTCCTTCTTACCACACCCCCAGCAATAGCGACCACCTTCCGAGAAGCTAGGAGGCATGTTTGTTAGTCCAGCATTCACGCCATGCGACGTACCTTGCCCAACGGCAAGAGCCATTTGTCGTATTTGTTCGGACAGTCTTGTTACCTGCTCGACCAGGGCACCTGTATCTGGTATCGTCGTCCCCTTTTGCTCGGTCTTTACCTTCACCACCCTCGTCTTCTTTCGCTTGTTCTTGTGTCGACCTCCTGTCGACTCTGAGGTATCAGACCCCTCACTATCTGACTTACCTTCGTCGCTATCAGTATCACTATCCCACTCGTTCTCTCCTGAACTCGGATCGTAGTCGATGTTTAGTACATTGAAAAGGTCTTGCGCCGCTTTCAACACTTCTTCCATTGACGGGGGGTCCACGATCAGAGGTCTTCCTCCTTTGATCTGTTCGAGAGCGCTCCGGATCCCTGCGCGCACATTCTTACCTAGACCCCTATAAAACAGTACGTCTCTCTCCTTCTCTGTCAGTTGCCCTTGCGAGACCAGGTCCCCCATACGCTTACCGAACGCGATCGCGTATTCATCTAGGGCGCGGCTTGTACCTACCTTCTGTTTTCGCCGCATGCGCTCAGAGAACTCTCGTAAGCCCAATACTGTTACCTGTTCGTCGCTCTTGTCTCTATAGAAGAGTCGCATGACCTTCTTTGCTGCGTTCCAATCGTTACCTTTGAACGCCGCGTTCTTTCGCAAGAGGTCGCGGACCGATGACGAGCAGTACGTCAGGACTTCTGTAGGCAGTTCTTCTTCCTTGAGGCCCGCACGCTTCGCTAACTTCTCGAAATCAATCAGGAACGTCTCCAATTGCTTACCTCTGAATCGCGGGGCATACTTCGACCCTCGTAATGGCATCGGAACCATTGTTATCGTCGACATTCTTGCTGCAAGTAGTTGTTGCTGTGCTTGTTGTAATGCTGCTATGTTCGGATCGGTTTGAGGATTGGTGTGCGAACGTTGCCGATTTGGAGACCCTGGTTGCGACGCAGTCATGGACCGAGTCTGACGATCCGAGCGCTGTATATCGAGCCGTCGACGGCCGCGCTGAGTCGTTGGTTGAGGAATCGACGTCGACGATGAGCTAGCCAGGGTGTCAGCCCTTTACGGAAAACCACTGTACTTACCCCCTGCGGTGGTCACCACTTGTGGGAGGGATGGTAGCAGCGAACGTCCGAAGTGGGTCGAAGGGTG
>NW_020169852.1:560910-619545 GCF_002117355.1 Postia placenta MAD-698-R-SB12 | reverse complement strand
GCCGGTTCGGATGCATTCCAGTGTTTGTGTGTGACGGAGGACCAGAGTTTAAGGGAGCGGCGCGCACGATTTTGTTGAGGCATGGCGTATCCGTTATATTGAGCTCACCGTATCATCCAGAGGGCAATGGGATCGCAGAGCGGGATGGTCAAACCTTAATGCGGGCGGTCATGCGATCTTGTGGCAAGCGGACGAAGGATTGGCCGCTGTTCCTTGAAGCAGGGCTATTGGCGGTGAGGACAACGACGTCGAGAGCCACAGGGTACACACCCTATTTCTTGCTATATGGCAAACAATGTCTGTTTCCTTTTGATCTGACAGATAGGACTTGGTCCATTCTGGAGTGGGACAAGGTGCGAACGACAGAAGATTTACTCACGATGCGGTTGCAGCAGATCGCTCGCAAGGACGAGCTGGTCGAAGACGCGGTCAAACATCTCATAAAGTCTCGACGACAATCCGCAGACGATTATAACAAGAAGCATGCGCGGTCAATGACCGAAGCTTTCGAGCCTGGGATGTGGGTGCTCGTGCATGAGACCTGGTTGGACAATCAGCATGGAAATAAGGGAGCTCTTCGATGGGCTGGTCCGTACATGATTCAGGAGCGACACCCGTCGGGGTCGTATGCGATACGAGAGTTGGATGGAGTTGTGCTGAAAGAGGCGGTCGCCGCTAGTCGGTTAAAGCTTTTCTATTACAGGAACGACCATCAAGTCATGATGTCAGGGTTATCAAGTGACTGGCGCGACCGATTCCCTCCCGGCTTGCCTAGCTTTCTGTTCACTTCGTCGACAACAGCAATCGTCGATTTTGCGAGAAACAACGAGCTGGAAGAACTCTCGTACACAGAAGACCATCCCACGGGCGTAACAAGGAGGAGTCGATCCAATTTACGAGAACTCTTACACACGCAAATTCATATATCATTTGTTTCAAATACTTGGCGTCTACCTCCAAACGGAAATGTAAGCCCCATATCCTATGACGTACCTCCTTAATCGCCCTGAACACGCCATACAACTCTATTTTTGGCTGCGAATAGCGCGATTCCATCTGATTGAACGTGCACGACCCGAAGCAATGTTCTTTGGCCTCACCAGCTCCCCCGCGACCTTCCAGGCAATGATGAACAAGATCTTCCACGATCTCATCATTGGCGGCAAGATCCTTGTGTACCTGGACGATATACTCATCTTTTCCACCAACAAAGAGGAGCACGAGAAGGTCACACGTGAGGTTCTACACTGCCTTCAGGACAATGATCTATTCCTGAAGCCTGAGAAGTGCGAATGGGACGTTCCCAAGGTCGACTACGTCGGCTATGTGTTCGGTGGCGATGAGGTAGCAATGGATCCCGTGAAGCTAAAAGGAATCAATGAGTGGCCGGTACCCCGAAACAAAAAGGATGTTCGCCAGTTCCGGGAGTTCTCCAACTTCTACTGCTGCTTCATCAAAGACTTTGCTAAGATTTCACAACCACTCGACCAACTCACAGGGAACGACCCATGGCATTGGGGCGAAGAGGAGCAACACGCCTTCGATGAGCTTAAGTGGCTCTTTGCGACGACTCCAGTCTTGGCGCTATACGACCCTAACCGGGAGACGCGCATCGAAGTCGATGCCTCAGGGTACGCCACTGGTGGTGTGTTGATGCAGAAGCAGAACAATGGTAAATGGCATCCGGTTGCCTTCCAGTCCCATGCGATGGATCCAGCGCAGCGAAACTACGAGATCTACGATAAGGAAATGCTTGTGATCATTGAGGCACTGGATGATTGGCGCCACTATCTGGAAGGACTACCCAATCAGTTCGAGATTGTAACCGATCATAAGAACCTCGAGTACTGGCGTACATCCCAGCATCTCACGCGCTGTCAAGTGCGATGGTCACTGTTCCTGGCTCGTTTTGACTTTCGCATCACGCACAAAGCCGGGACGTCCAATGGAAAGGCTGATGCCCTGTCGCATCGATCAGACCATCAGATCGGCGATGAGGACGATAACACTGATCAGGTGGTTCTCAAGCCGGAGCGCTTCCGCATCACCTTCGCCAGACGCGGTCATGCCTTGGTGACAGCCGATCAGTCGCTTCTGAAGCGCATTCGGGAATGTTCGGAGAAGGATTGGGAGGTGGCCGAGGCACTTGAAAAAGTGCAGGACCTCAGGCCGCCCCGGCTGCAAAGGGGTTTTGAGGAGTGGAATGCCGAGCTTCTGCTGTTCCACGGGTGCATGTACGTCCCAAAGAACGCGGAGCTCTGGCAGGATATCGTCAAGATCCACCACGACTCGCCGATCGCCGGTCATGGTGGTCGTGCCAAAACCCTGGAGCTCGTGTCGCGGAATTACTGGTGGCCTGGGATGTCCAAATTCGTCAATGAGTACGTAAGCACCTGCGACGTGTGCAACCGTACCAAGACATTCCCAGCCAAGCCTCAGGGTCCGCTGAAGCCAAATGAGATCCCTGAGCGCCCGTGGCAGATCATCACGACCGATATGATCGTTGGCTTGCCAAAGTCTGATGGATTCGACTCGATCCTGGTTATCGCTGACTGCTTCACAAAGCAGGTCCACTTCTCAGCCTGTCATGAGACCCTGATGGCAGAAGGTGCAGCAGACCTGTACATCCACAATGTGCTCAAGCATCATGGGGCCCCGGCCAAGGTCATATCAGACCGAGGTCCCCAGTTCGCTTCGAAATATCTCCACGCGGTGTACAAGGGACTTGGGATTGAGCCGGCGCTGTCCACAGTGTTCCACCCTCAGACGGACGGCCAGACTGAGCGCTGGAATTAGGAGATCGAGCAGTACCTGCGCACTTTCACAAGCCATAGGTAGGATGATTGGGCAAAGCAGTTGCCGCTTGCAGAGTTTGCACTAAACAATCAAGTCCACTCCGCGACCGGGCACTCCCCTTTCTTCCTGCACCAGGGGTACAATCCTGAGATCCAGGTTCGGATCAATCCGATGTCCGCGATGCCCGCTGCCACTGACCGCCTTAAAATCCTGAAGGAAATTCGCAACGACACACACTCTGCACTCGAGCTGTCAGCCGAGCGCATGAAAGTGTACTACGACAAGCACATGCAGGAGGCACCGGTCTTCGCACCGGGGGACAAGGTCTGGCTTGACGCTCAGAACCTTAAGCTGAAACAGCCGAGCAAGAAGCTCAGTCCCAAGTGCCTCGAACCATATGCCGTGCGGCGAAAGCTCGGAGACTTGGATTATGAATTAGTCCTGCCAAAGTCGGTGCCGCTACACCCGGTGTTCCATGTCTCCTTGCTTAGCAAGTACACGCGTAGCGATATCCCGGGCTGAGAGCCGGAGGAGCTGCCTGCGATCGAGGTTGAGGGTGACGAGGAATACGAGGTTGAGCGGATCAAGGATTCGCGGATCTTCCGGCGTCAGCTGCAGTACCTCGTCAAGTGGAAGGGTTATGACGACTCGCATATGTTATGGGAACCGGCGCGCAACATTGCCAATGCACTGGCCCTCATAGCCGACTTCCACCGGAAGAATCCAAATGCCCCTCGTCGACTCAATGCTGCTACATTTGGTGATCTCAACTTTCAGCCAATGCTTTCGCCGCTGACTGAAGCACGCTGCCGCTCCAGGTGGGAGATGGGCAAGGGCGCCTCGCATGAGGTCATGCGCCGTTGAGGGGGGGGTAACATCACAAGTTGGCACAGCATCTAGCCATTTTTTAATTTTTTCCTTTTCGCGGGCTCAAACCCACGACTGCTGTACTACATACCCGATATGGACTCATCACTATCTACTGTACAATTAGATTAGATGGGCGGCAGTGCGCAGCACAGCTCGGGCTCCGCTGACACAGCCTCTCTGACTCACCGGCCCCTGGGGCTGCGTCAGCATGCTGCGCATGGACCAGCTGTGCACGAACCAGTGCGTACAGCCTCCCCTAAACTTCCCCTGTATATAAACCTGCCTCTGCTGCCCTAGGGACCTCAGTTTCGACCTCTTGTCCCTAGGTCAGTAAGCCCCTGTACTTACTTACCTTTCAAATACTAACTAACTTGTCCCTAGCCTTAGGTTTGAGCTTCGCTCACCATCACTTCGGTAAGAAATAGTCGGACGCCCCCAGTTTAGATTTTCCCCAGTCGCTTGACCCCAAGTCGCGACAGTCATCATGAAACTAAATCATTTGTTGCTAATGCTTTTGGCAAGAGGTACTGTTGACTTTTGGGTACATTGGGTAAGCATTGCTGCCAGCCCGGGTGGTCATATGCCAGTGTGGGAATAGGACTTATGTAGGTGTTGTGCACTATAGGTAGCCCCATCAGTTTGTAACCTTATCCACCATCGATCCCTGTCCATCGAGGACATTGTCTACCAGCAGTCTTTCCAGCATTATTCTCACAGGTACAGCATACACACATCCTGTCACGAGTTGGTACGGCACCTAGCCGTTTTTTAATTTTTTCCTTTTCGCGGGCTCAAACCCGCAACCTCTGTACTACCTGCCTGATATGGACACTTCGTTATCTACTGTACGATCAGATTAGATAGGACAGCAGTGCGCGGCACAGCTCGGGCCCCGCTGACACAGCCTCTCTGACTCACCGGCCCCCGGGGCCGCGTCAGCATGCTGCGCATGGACCAGCTGCGCACGGACCAGCGCGCACAGCCTCCCCTAAACTTCCCCTGTATATAAGCCGGCCTCTGCTGCCCTAGGGACCTCAGTTTCGACCTCTTGTCCCTAGGTCAGTAAGCATCCCTTTGTAGCACTTTCTTACTTATACTAACTAATACATTTTCTTGTCCCTAGCCTTAGGTTTGAGCTTCGCTCACCATCGCTTCGGTGAGATCCAGTTGAACGCCCCCAGCATTTAGGTTTTCCCCTGTCGCTTGACCTCAAGTCGCGACACATCCTGATTTCAACATCATCTCCTGCATGAATATTCACAAAGCAGTCACACAGTACACTGTGGCACCAGTATATGTGTATATCACAATGACTTGGGGTCAAGCGACTGGGGAAAACCTAAAACTGGGGGCGTCTGACTAATTCTCATCGAAGCGATGGTGAGTGAAGCTCAAACCTAAGGCTAGGGACAAGTTAGTTAGTATTTGAAAGGTAAGTAAGTACAGGGGCTTACTGACCTAGGGACAAGAGGTCAAAACTGAGGTCCCTAGGGCAGCAGAGGCAGGTTTATATACAGGGGAAGTTTAGGGGAGGCTGTACGCACTGGTCCGTGCAAGCTGGTCCATGCGCAGCATGCTGATGCAGCCCCAGGGGCCGGTGAGTCAGAGAGGCTGTGTCAGCGGAGCCCGAGCTGTGCTGTGCACTGCCGCCCATCTAATCTAATTGTACAGTAGATAGTGATGAGTCCATATCGGGTATGTAGTACAGCGGTCGCGGGTTCGAGCCCGCGAAAAGGAAAAATTAAAAAACGGCTAGACGCCATACCAACTCATGACAATGACTGAAGGCCTCTTAGTGGTGGTCACCAATAACTAGGTCTTCTGTTGATTTATGTTGAGTTTGCATATATTTACACCATCTTGTGGGCAACATGCAAAATGTGAGCAAACAAATAACAATAACCATGGCTGGGGCCATTTGGACCCAGCAAGTGGAGCCACCATTAGCAACCAAGTGTATTAATCTTTGTTTGTATCACACAAATATCGGACAAAGCCAGAGGGCTCCAGCTGGGTGTGGCACAGCAAGCACCTGACTGGCCGAGATAAGAAACGAATATCATTATCAAAGAGATTGATGAAATTGGGCGGCAATTGAATCCGACCAATCGACCATGATCTCATTTGTTCGACCCTTCGGGTGGTCTGGTCGCGGTCATGAGTGATTCGCGTTGTAGTCAGGGTGTAGGAACAACCTGGCGAGCACATGCCCGACTACCGGCTCGCCGACGTGCCGCGCTGCGGCGCGATAGTGCCTTGTTCCTTCGTACCTTATTTAGATAAGGTTTTGCTATATTAGGTCGAGTTCCCGCATGTAGTTTCCTCGCGCGTTTGCCTCCCCGCCCCGAGGACGAGACAAACCGCTTCGTAAATTGATCTTCTCCCGCGACGCTCGCTTCCGTATACCCTCGCGCTCGCTCACTCGAACCCGACGCCGACGTTCGTTTCTACACAGGGCAACCCTGATCGGCTTGTGGAAGGGGTGGGGTGTAGTAGCGTACTCTCCACACTGGTCCATTTGAGTTGGAGGGGTGTGGTTGCCGTATGGCGAGATTGCTCGAGCTTTGGTGCAAGTTCTGTTCGTCGTTGCCTCGCGTAATCACTCTGGTGTTCTTGGGGTTGACTCTCGTAGCCAACCTCTCGACTATCATGTAATGTCTGCGCCCGTTTGTTTCCCCCTCACGTAGGGGTACTCACCCTCTGGGCCACGAGGAGGCCGGCGCCGGCTTTCATGCCAGAGGGGCGCCAATGATATCAGGAGGAAGCAAGCTCAAGAAGGTGCGTGTCTGATATTATGTTACCGTCCTATACACATGACTGTCTACATTCGCTTCTTGCCATGTCATCTCAACTCGCTGCGGGACGGCTTCCTCCATTTTCTCAGCCAGGGATTATATCTCCCCGTCACAACTCTTCTTTGGAAACACCGTTCAGTAACCTACGTCCATATCTGAGAACATCAAGTACATATCCTGGTGAGAACGTCTAGTAGCAAGCATGAAACCCTATGATTTGCCGCTTAGCTCCGAGTATAAATAACGGCCTTTTTTTGCAGATTTCTACCCATTCATTTTTCTCAAGTGCTACACAATGGGATTAACGGGTTCTAATCTTCCTGACACCTGCGTCGTGAGTGTCAGGGATCTCCGATGTACGATTATGCAGGACTGACGGCGTTTCCCATGGCCTGGTTAGATATGTCAATGGCGCCCATGTTATCGTAGGGGCTCTACCGTGTATCTTACCTGTGGTATGACGTGCCTCACCACTCTGTGTTCTGGCGGAGGCGACCCCACGAAATGCAACGTGAGAATCCAGTATGCGACATCTCCCTGGCGTATTTCGTTAATCCAATGGTAGTACTGCCACCGTCGGCCGAGGCTGAACCCCCACAATCAGTGCGGGCGGAGGTGCCGCAACAGCTCACGCGTCGCCTGCTTGATGTGCCGCTGCCGCCCGAAACTCAGGAATTATCACTTCTGCGGGCGGACATGCAGGGATCTGGCCATGACGACGACGCCGAAGATTATGGAAATTCCCCAGGGTCATGTCACATGGAAACAGGGTGCGCACTTCCGTCTAGTGCGCGCGAATAACGTGGGTGAAGTGATGTCTTGATCCTTTCAATTTCTATCACATAGTTGAGACGAAGTTCAACAAGTCCTGGAGGCCACCCAACAAGATCATCAAACCAACAATAAGGCACATCTACAAGATCGTTGAGAGCGCGATGTTCCTTAACCCATACAATACTTACCGGTGCGTGCTGATGCCACTCCATGAAACCTTCCGGGGTGCATCTAGTATCCTCCTGACACTGGTGTAGGAAGAGAATTGGCAATGAATGCTTCCGCTATCATGGGACGACGCGCCTGTGTCAGCTGGGAAACACGGGCCAGACGACCCTCTGCAACCTTCCCGAATGCGCAGTGTGTAATATCCTGAGGACGTCGTTCAGCGTGGAGCTTGCAAATCCGAGCGGCGCGTATGTCCTGATCAAGTTCATCATCGTGTATATGACATTGCTTACTCGGACCTCTCTTCCCCTTTCGGACAGCTTCGGAGCTGGTATATACACGTCCTCCGCATCGAACAAGTTTGTACATAGCTTTATATTGCCGCCGTCGATCCTCATAAATGGTCTGGGTACAGGTCATACAGTTACACCGCGAACGGCAGCGGCGTCATGCTCCTCAATAAAGTCGTTCTCGGCCGCCGCTAGAATGCGACTGCCTTCAAACAGGTCATAGCCCTTCCTTCGGGCTACGATTCCGTACGTCTATCTGACTCTGTGAGTGGCGTATGAGGTGCTCACTGCGTGGCTCTGTGGCATGATGGCAGGTCGTCTTTGATAGGATGAACGGCCAGCTGAACGAGACGATCGTTTACGCGAACGATGCGATCAGGCCGGTGTACTTGATTATATTCTGAGGTGCTTGAAGCACAGGGCT
Source organism: Postia placenta MAD-698-R-SB12 (assembly GCF_002117355.1). Taxonomy (NCBI): domain Eukaryota; kingdom Fungi; phylum Basidiomycota; class Agaricomycetes; order Polyporales; family Adustoporiaceae; genus Rhodonia; species Rhodonia placenta. The sequence goes on along the minus strand of NW_020169852.1, from coordinate 611,428 downwards.
TTGTCTGTTCTCGTGGTGATTCATACGAGAACCATGCCCAATTATGCTTCGAAGTTCGTCTGAGACTGAGAGCGAGGACCATCGACAAAAATATATCGTATTTGTCTCAACTCTGTCAAATGTGCAAGGAACATAGAGAGCGGCTCAGGATTCCAGCTAATCCCCCAAGAGCTCTGATCCCTTGCAGACCCCTTTTCGGAGGTCAGCCCATGGTCAGATTCCGGGGAAATTCACATAGCCTTGACCCGTACCGATTCCGGTCGATTTGGGGGGTAGATGGGATCTAACATCTAAAAATCGCAACAAGAAGGCACAATTCGCGAACAATTCGCGCGCACGATTGTACCACTGTTACAAGGCTGTACATAGGTTCAGAAATACTAAATATTCCATTTCTCTCAACATTTTTTGAGCACCTGTGTCCGGGTCAACAGCGTCCCGATAGCGCTGCAGAAGCGCGTTGCTCGGCTTGAACAAGTCGACGACAGGACCCTGCCTGGCGATATTCCCAGGTAGGCGCTGTCGAGTCGTCACCTACAGCTATTTGCAGCAGGTAGCATTCGAGATAGTGGCTGGCTGATTGGAACACATCTTGAACACGGATAGCTGCATACGACCATTGGAACTGAATATTCTCGCGACATTCAGAGGGAAGAGAAGGAATCACGTGGCGGGGTTATAGCTCGCGGCAATTAAAGGCCAAGATCTGATCTCGATCGTGCGTACCTTGTAGTTGTAGTCTGCTTCTCTAGCTCGCTGTGCTTATAATACGTGCTTACTCTTTGAATGCTCGCGGACGCGGCTGGGGAACCAGAGCACTCAAACTTTAGTATATATCACTCGTACCCACCACACCACCAAGCAGCGATGAATACCAATGCCCCGGGTGACACACACACCAGTGAGGAAGAGGAGCAGTTACTACTACTACCCGGGAACACTTCTGACAGGCCTCGCCCAGGTGAGCTGCAGTCTGGTGTTTGAGGTCAATGGGATGGCACATAGCCGCATCAGCAGGAAATGCATTGAGGTATCGACTTCCTCATTTGGGGACTTGGAACGCATGGCTGTACACGATGAGCACCCGTCCCTGAGGCGTATACTTACTCTCAACATACAGATGCAAGAAAAATGCTTTTCCGGCTTGGCCTCTCCTTCTTTCTCTTCGGGCTCATAAACAATGGTGCGCATACGCTAATCGCGCTACCCAGTACTAGTGCTCACCTTTACTCTGGCGCTTCGTAGTGCTCTACGTTATCATCCTCTCCGCCGCACTCGACCTTGTGCCCCCCTCCACCCCGAAGGGCATCATCGCCTTCTGCAACATCACGCCCTCCCTCATTGCCAAGTTTGGCTGGCCGTACATCCTCAAGGGTCGGATCCGCTACGGGCGGCGACTGGTGGTGTGCAGCGCGATGACAGTGTCCGGCGTGATTGTGAGTCTCCCCACATATAACCCGTGTATCTATCTGCTATGAATTCCGAAGGTCGTCGCCGCCTTCGAAAGCCTGTACATGCGCCTCCTCGGCATCACCTTTGCGTCCTTCTCCTCCGGTATGTACACCACGCTGTCTCTCGCAAGTGACGGGGTCTAATGACAACAGGCCTCGGCGAGCTCACCTTCCTCCAGCTCTCCACACGATACCGCCCGCCCTCCATCGCAGGCCACAGCGTCGGGTCCGTCACACGTTTTCCCGTCTCTACCTCTGCCGTCTCATCCTATGACCACACGTAGGTATTTCGCCTCGGGCACCGGCGCGGCGGGACTTGTCGGCGCGCTGCTCTGGTGGGAGCTACGCGCCCTCGGCGTGCGCACGGGCGTTGGCCTGTCCTCGGTGCGTCGTCCCAATCGCCGCTCCGCGCAGCGACCGCTCACAGCCGCGCAGATGCTCCCTCTGGTCATCCCTGCGACGTACTTCCTCCTCCTCCCGCGCCCCGCCGCGTTCAACGAGGCCGACATCCCATCGGTCGGCGACGAGGCCGCCGTGCCAGCCGTCCCGTACATCGCGCTCCCGACCGGCGACGGTGAGGAGGCGGAGGCCGACGAGCCCTTGCATGCGCTGCCAGAAGCGGGCGACACGAAGAACGGCGTTGCGCTCTCGGCGGGCGACAAGTGGCGCCTGGTGAAGCCGCTGCTGCCGAAGTACATGCTGCCCTTGTGTCAGTCATACGTCCCGTCACTTTCGGCGCGCTGTGTTCGCTGATTGCATGCCGCGCAGTCTGCGTGTATCTGGTGAGTGCGTCACTATGCTCCCCTCGGTGGGCGAGCTCAGCCGGCGTCCCAGTTCGAGTACACGATTAACCAGGTAGGCGTCGCAGTATCCTGGGTGCCTCTTGTAGTGCTGATCCAGGCGCAGGGCATCGCACCGACCCTCATATATCCCGTACCCTCGCCAGATGAGCATTGGCTCATGAGCAAGATCATCCACTCGATCCGCGACTACTACCCTCTCTGGCAGGTGCGTCTCCATCTTCTCTCTACCTCCTTTCTCAAATTGTACTCACGCACTCGTGTCCCCGTCCTCGTCCTCGTCCCCCATCCCCTATCCCTACACCCACAGCTCGTCTACCAAACGACCGTCTTCCTCTCGCGCTCGACCATCTCGCTCGGGCTGCCCGCGCTCCCCGCGCGCCTCCTTCCGTTGCCCGCACTCGTCCAGGCGGCCGTGCTCGGCACGCTCGCGCTGGAGTCCGCGGCGGGGATACTCGGCGGCGCGCGCGAGGGCGCGAGCTTTGCGCTCGTGTTCGCGCTCATTGCCGTGGAGGGCATATGCGGCGGGCTCGCGTAGTGCGTACTGAACTCTTATTTGATCTGCTGCGGTCCCGCCCCTGCACTGTGGGCGGGAGACCCTGCGGTGTGTAGAGCTTGCTGATGGAAGCGCTTTCTTCTTCTGGCAGCGTCAACGTGTATCACCGCGTGAACCAGGAGCAGGCGTCGCTCGGGGTGGACGCGGAGCGCGCGAAGCAGGAGCGCGAGTTCAAGATCGGCGCGGTCGGGCTGGCGGACGGCACGGGCATCCTGCTCGCGTCGCTCGTGTCGATGCCGACCGAGGTGGGCCTGTGTCGGGCACAGGTGGCAAGGGGGAAGACGTTCTGTCAGAGCCTTTGAGATTGAGAGCGCCGTTTTTCTGTGTGCTTGGGTGCTGGTGCTAGGAATACGTATTTATATGTTCATGAACCATCTGTGAATGACTTCTTGGCAATATTGCCCTATCTCCCCGTATCATGTCGGCATGACAAACGCTCGTCTCGTCCTGTTTGCTGCGGCATGGCGGGTCCAAACTTGTGGACGACTTGTTTCCTAGAGCGTACTGTGCTTCCACCAACTTGAAGAAATGATAGTGGTGTCACGTTAACCACGCTCTGCGCACCAGTACACACTACCGGCCATATTTGATGACCATCATCGAAACGACGGGGAGGTCTGCAAATGTACGTTAGAAAACGATAGATAGAATTATTACCTACCTGTGATTTCACGGTCGTTGGTATGTTTACCACAGCATATACCAACACGCGAATTTGGAGGGACGGGGTGTCAGATTTCGTCACCGATCATTTCAGCATTACGAGTGGTCAAAAATGACATCAAGTCTATTACACAAACATTATGAGGGTATAACAATAAGCAATGGCTATGCCATCACCGCCCCAGAACAGAAATAACACAGATTACAGCCTGGACTAAATCTTACCGGCGCTTGCTCAGTACCTTGATGCAGGATGCTTTGAGCACATTCGCCGCCTTCTCACAATCCTTGCGCGACATCGCTGCACTGATCGCAAGCCGGATGCTCGGGCGTACTTCGATCATCTCCTGTCCGTGCAGCCGTTTGGCGCGCGTCACCATCACACCCTGCGCGAGCGTATCCTCGACGACCTCTTGCAGTAGTCGCTCCTCTGCCTCCATATCGAAGTGCGGCGCGCCGCGTTGGCGTACTGACACTGGGTTTGACAGCTTCGCGGTAGACGGGGACAGCGGCGACATGGGCGACGCAGGTGAAATGGGCGACGTAGGCGACATGGGTGCTATCGGCATGACAGTCGACGAGGAGCGCACATTGATGTGAATGATTGCACTGGCGGGGTGCGACGGTATGGCGATACAGTCTACCTTGTCGAGGATGGCGCGTACGGCACGGACGTTCTCCTGCAGCATGCTCAAGATGGACGGCGTGTTGCGCATGATGTTGATGCCCTCGGACGCAGCGGCAGCCAGCAGCGCGGGGAGGGCAGCGGAGAATACAACTGAGGGCGCATTGATGCGCTGGCGGGTGCGGTCAGAACGACAGTGCAGAGTACAGAATCGCATGAACACACCTGATGCTTGACCACGGTGTGCGAGCCTGCGCAGAAACCACCAGCAGATGTGAGCCCGTTTGCCATAGATCCTACTAGCATGTCCACTTGAGAGGCCTGCAAGCCACATCAGTTCGCCACAATGGTCATATGCAGTCGGGAAGTCACATACCGGTACGTTGTACAACTCAGTCAGGCCGCGCCCAGTGCGACCGACGCTGCCAAACGACACGCTCTCGTCGAGGATCAGTCGGTATTTGTACTTAAGCTTAAGTTCCACCAGCTTCGGCAGGTCAGACATGGCACCATCGTGATCAAAAATGCCCTCCGTGACAATGAACCGCCGTGTGAGGGGCATCTTTTTCTTCCGGCGCTCCTTCTCTACGCTCTCAAGCACTTTCTCAAGGCTTGCCATGTCACTGTGATCGTACCAGCGAATGGTGCACCGGGAGATCTGTAAACCCTTCTGAATGGCAAAGTTCACGCCGCGGTCGGCAACAATCACGTCGCCACGCTTGCAGAAGGCTGGGATCACGGAGCTGATGGTCGAGAACGCCTGCGAGTAAATGATCGCAGCCTCCGTACCCAGGAAGTCAGCGATGTCTTGCTCCAGCTGGATATGGACGTCTACAGATATGTGAGCCTGACTCCTCGCAGACGAGCGACCGGACGATAGAACCACACACCCTGAGTGCCGTAGAAACCGGGAGGGCCACAACTGCCAAGACCATACTTTTTCAGTATGTCGATACAGCGCTCTTTGATTTCTGCATTTCCGGCCAAGCCAGCGAAGTTGTAGCTCGCGAGGTTCAGGACAGTCTTGCCATTGGTGAGCTTAGGTTTAGGTCCTACCGGCCCAGCAATGACGGGCACAGCATTGAGGTCAGACTGCTCTACCGCGGTGAGAGGCTGCGCCAGTTCTTCGGGTGTCCATTCGTCCACCAACTCGTCAATTTCCTGCCAGCTCGCGGTCAGCATCGAACGTGCGCGAATCGCGCGGTCACATACCTTCTCGCTAAACTCTATGAAGTGCTTCCCAGACGGCTCAGCCTTCGTGCGCGACTGCAGCAGCGTCCGAATGGCAAAGATGATGAGAATGACCTCGAGCAGGGTCCGCCCCGGGTCGTCTCGATGCGAGGACTTGACATAACGCGCGATGACGGCCGAGCCGGGGATCTTGAAGAAGCTTGTCTCGATATTCGAGTATGAATTCGACACAAACGTGAAGAGCGGCTCGAGGCTCGACACGGACGCACTCATCGTGGTCGTCGTTGGGTCGTGAACGTAGGAGTACAAGTTGTGATGGTCGGTGATGGGAGCGAAACGGTTTGATCCCGTGCTGCTGCTGGGCGCTGTTTTCCAACTTTGCCTGAACCTTGTTTACCAACTCCTCGCAATCCAGCGGTCGATGTCTGACATTCTATGGAACATAAACGCGCCAAGACGTATGTTATGCTGCGTGAATAATAAACTGGAGCCATGCTGACAATCAAACCAGCCTGGAGGCGCTCTCGACGTTTATACAGTCGCAAAAAGCGCTGCTAAGCCGCACGGAGCGTGACATCGACAGGCTGCGAGAATTAAGAGGCGAAGCCATATGCAATGAAGACGCTGAGTTAGAGACTGTTGTCAAGCGGGTTGGTGCAATGCTGCATCAATTGTGGCATCCCTATGCTAAGTAATAGTGCCCAGGTTGCAGAACACGGTCTTCAGCTAAGCGAGCAGCCAGGCCTGGTAAATACATTGCACAGGGACATAGAATGGTCCCTCTTTAGATCGTCTGGTATTGAACTTCTCTTTTCTGTCTCCTTTTGATTCTTATACCCTCCAGATCCAGCATCTCTGCGCGAACTCGGGGCATCGCTACGGCACACTCATGCAGGGCAAGCACAGCCGTCACGCACTCAAAGTTCCGAGCTATCAGAGCTGCAAAAGCTGGTGAAAGAGGCACGCTCTCAGCTCGTCGACCCGGTACTCCAATCCTTCAGCTTCCTGAACGAGCCCCTGTCAGATGCCGAGGAGGAGCCTCCAGATCCAGAGGAAATTCGTCGCGCTCTCGAGCGCGACAAGATACGTGAGCTGAAAAAGCGCAAAATCAATAGCGCTGCACTTGTCCCCGTGTTTGCTGGGCTGCGTAGGCCGCTATCTGACGGCGTGTTCGTCCGGCTGGACCAGGCGGATGAGAGCGCGGAGGTCGACATTTCTCTCGACGATGGGCGCGACGACGGCGTGTCGACTGCTAGATCAGAATCGGAGGTCGTGCCTATGGACGTGGACACTCCGGCGACGTCTGTAGAATCCCCCGCCTCCTTTTACACCGGACTTCCTCCTGTTGACCCATTGCCACCCAAGAGCGCCGTTCGTGAGCGCCGAGTACTGAGAAAAGCACAGGCACGTGGGTCTACCAGTGCCCTCTCCGACAGTACGCAAAGAAACAGAGGCCGAGGTTCCTTCGCGAAGATGGAAGCCAAAGCGGAGGAAAAGGACACCCCCGCAATAAGGGAGGTCGTACCGGAAGACGAACCGGCGCAGGATTCGAAACATAAAGGTAAGGCGAAGTCTGAGACGTACAAGCAGGCGTGGTCGGTCTCCGAGCAGCACCTCCTAGAGCGGCTGCTTGAAGAGATCCCCGAGGGTGAAAAGAACCGGTATGTCCTCACGCTTGATCCCAGGGCTTGCTGATAGATAGCCTGCTGACTAACTCCTTCTCTCAGTTGGGCGAAAATATCGAAAGCCATGAACGGCCGCCGGACACCGAGGCAGGTTGCTAGTCGCGTCCAAAAGTACTTCGAGAAATTGAAGAGGTTCGGGGTGGAGATCGGCGGTGGAAAAAGTACAGCTTAGACGAAAGGTGTTATATTCAAACCTATACTTTGTCCATATAATTGTTGTAGCGATTTTGGAACACTTGGCCATATTGCGCCTGCTGGATTTCTGCATATTTTTGCACATGTATGTTCTCAGCCGATCGTCGACCAATATTAGTGTGATCCTATGATCGGACATAGGCGCAGGTCATCTTACTTCCGGATCAGCTTGCCCTTTCCCTCACTTCACCTCTTTCCCTATTCCTTACATCCACAGTCTTTTCTAGTGAGCTGCAGTCGGTCCTCTGCACCTCCAAATGACGACCAAATTCGACCCTAATAATGCTCAGAATGCGATCGAGGTGCGTGCACCGTTCAAACGGGTCTGACTACGGCATTCAACCTTACGAAAGTAGATCGAAAAGCAGTGCGTTATACATTCGTGTCTTTGCCATTGGCCGAATTCGAATTCATGTCTTCCATAGATTTGCGGTTAAAGCGGTTGAGCATGCACAAGTACGTACCAGGTTGCAGGCAATCGTCGGTGACCAGCGGCGGGTGCTAACCTCCCCTACAGACCTACTGGAATCTCCTCGAGAAGGTCCCTCCCCGCAATCTAAAGCTCACAAAGTGAGCCTCTGCGTCCATATTGCCGGCGTTTGATGTGACTGTTGGGCACAACAGGCTAGACGATGACATCTTTGAGCACACAATGCGGGACTTCCCGGAGCTCGCAGAGAACGACCACGAGAAGGTCACCAAGCTTGATGAGGACTGGATGAAGAGCAAGGATGGCAAGGAACGGTGGCGAAAATTCATCCAAGCGTGCGTTCTCCCTGGCCGTCCATGCGCGAACGCCTAACGAGAGCGATTCAGGTACGAGAAAACGGTCAAGGACTACAATTTTGGGTCACTCATCCGGACGGATGCACGGGAGGAGTATGGGGAGAAGAACACGATCTTCGGTGCGTACGCTTCGTCGGTCTTTGTCCATCTGCGTCTCAAGGGGACCCTTGTTTTCTAGTGACGAGGATGCAGGTATGTCATATCGGTGAAAACAATCCTTCTGGCGGACTGATGAGCTCTGGCATGCGAAGTTCTATGCCTTCGAGGTGAGCAAATCAACCATATCCGAGTGATCATATTTTGAAACCTTTGACAGATTGCACGCAATAGGTTGGGTCTCAACGACCAGGCGCATGAGCTCGCCAAGCAGGAGGCCGAGAAGGAGCGCATGAAGGAGGCAAGAGATAAGGAGAAGGGCAAGAAAAGGACTCACGGGAAATAGCGCTGGAACTTTGTATGAACATTTGGTTATAGACCTCATGGCATAGGGTGCGCTATTGTGTCCAAGATTCAGACTGACCGGCCATCAGTTGATAGACAGTAATATGTTCCCTGATGATCCTACATGCATGACCTACTACGGGAATTCATTTACCGGGTTTTAAGGTGTTTAGATCTAGACTCTCCTATTCGTGAATGTGACGGAACCGCCATCTACTATTGATATCAGCGGGAGGATGTGTGCCGTCATCCGGCCGCGCAGTACCACAGCGTGTGGTTCTGGCGCCGCGGCGTTTGTCCACACGGCCACCATAGCCTGAACTGAACTTGGTCCCCTCATCCCCTCCATGAATTCTTTCACCGCTACCGACGCTTCTATCGTATCATCCAGATGACCGCGAAAGGATCTGAACACGTCGTTCCCATCTGGCCAGTGGGATCCCGAGCAAGGATCAGCAGTTCAGTGGTATCGCAGACAGAAGTGCAAGCTCGTCAAACGAGTCGAGTTCATGAAAGATAAGACATGGCCGTTCTACCACAACCTTCTCATCTTACACATGGTGGACGGCCTTGCGTACTGTGTCCAGCGTCGAGCCGCGGCGGATGCTCCCGCAAGGGCCGTCATACGAGATGGTACACCATCTGTCGACACCATGAACGAGCTCGATAACAACATGTCTGTCAACTCGGAGTGCCTCTATGACGCCGAGTTCGCCAACGGGCTGCATCTGTCGGTCGTCCTTCTGATCTGCTTTGGGATCCAGAAGGATGATCAGGGACACGTCTATACCCTCCAGAAATTCAATTGCTATTTCTTCGCACGGACGATGATGTTAGCAATGACTCGACATGCCGTAATGGAGTCAGCGCACCAGCATTCGGCCGACACAGTATTGGTGCGTGCTGCTTTATCAGGGGATGAGGAGAAGGAGACGGACCAGTCGCCACAAGACGCGGAGTTGATGACTGCAGAAATCGCTCCGAACGAAGCTATGGAAGGATATATTCGATGGTGGAGTACGGCTCGACGTACACGCGGCACTTGGAAGGTCACTCTGGCGAGCGCACGCCCAATGGACAGTGTCAACCGCCGTAACGGATGTGGTGCGTGACGCCACCAGAAGAGCAAAGATGAACGACGGGCGACGGCAGTGGGTGGATGAGCATCGTGAGCCTTTTGGGAAAACCAGGTTAGTGGCTGTTTGGGGTGCTGCTTGGAGGGGTGTGTGGGCTGGCATATGGATTCAAGTGAGCACAAACGCTGGTACTGTTGGCCAGAATTGGTTTCAGAAGTGGGATCAGGTCTGTAGGACGAACCTTGGGGCAAACGAGCAACACACCTCAGTTCTTATCCGCAAGAAGAAGCCAGTAAGCAGAGTATTCGGCTGATGCTCTAGACATACCTAAGTCGGCCTTGAAATATAGCACCCTTCACACGTCCGCTTGCTCGAGATATGGATGAAGCCGCGGGAAAGGACGGTTCAGCCTGCAGAAGAAATCATCTCAGAGATCGCACTGCAAACAGAGATATTGGGCCTAATAAAGGCTCATGGGGAGAATGTCAGGTACAAGCAGCTCCGTCTTACCGAATCAATCTTTTGGCAAGTTCAACTTGCCATGGCGCGGTCCTGGAAGACGGTAGTGTCAATAAATCCAACGTTCGTAAAGCAAGTACTGGAAGAGGTCTCATAACTAATGAAATGTGGGCACAGATCTCAAAGAGTGTTAATGGCATATAGCTGACGTCCTAGTCAGCATGCAGCTATGCTTACTGCTAATTACCATCAGATACAAGTTCAGCATCGCACTATCTTTGGATTCGAGTTGTGGATACCGCGCTACTCCACATGTAGATAGAGCCGTGCATCAGGTTGTGCTCAGAGCAATGTGTGGCCATTGGTTAAGCAAATGCATCAATAGCAATAGAGAATACAGCACTCAAAGCTTGGCCTTCATGTTCGTGGAGATCACATAACCCCCATCCACCACGATGTGCGCGCCAGTCACATACGACCCGGCGGAACTCGCCAGGAATAGCACTTGCGAAGATAGGCGATCCTGAGTCGGCTAGGAATGTGCCGCAAAATGGCTGCACTTACCGACGCCTGCCATATCGCGAGATGTTCCCAACCGACCTGGTCGTGTGCATGTATGTGAGCCATAAGCATGGCGAGACACCTGGGAGACCTACGCATGGGATTCTCTTCAGCGATACTGTCTTCGCCTGCGCGCTTGAGGCCAAACGCTGTCATCTTGGATGGAAAGATACTACGTGGTAGAGCAAGGCGCGAAAAGAATACGTCAATACGATGAAAACACGTACAATAGCGAGGCCACACCATATTCACCCCGGGAGGATTGCGTTCACGCTGACATGTGCCAGTGAATGAGCGTCGACGCACAATAGAAGGAAGTACGATCAACGGACGTGATGAAACGGGAAGCCAAGGTAGACGCAAGCTGCGTGGTAAGGTGGTTCACAGCCGCCTTGCTCGTGTTATCTGTAGCGGTACATACAGTCAGTTGCATCACTATTCCGTGAGACTGGTAGCATGCTGACAACTCCACAACCCGTGCGTGTCGGTCGATACTCGGTGATCGTAGGGTGTGGGAGTCAGGCCGGCGATTGACGAGATGTTGATGACACGTCCTGGGTCTTCGTTGGTAGCATCCTTTGCCAGGACAGCGGTCAACCTGATTTCCGCATGTCATCAGAGCAGCCTTTCTCCCGTAAAGGAATTTGCGCTTACCCTACCGTCACTGTGTAACGCACAACGATGAGCTATCATCCGGCCATGTCGCCTGCTGGACATCACGTACAGTAGAATATACTTTTGACATTCAGGGCCAAAATGCGGTCCCACCCTTCTTTCTCAGGGAAGCTGGTTAGGCATGACGTTTGTGAGTGGCGGAGGTAGTACATCTCCGATATACGCACTTCTCATAGGCGGCGCCCCAGCTTGTTCCGGAATTGTTGACGAGGGTGTGAACCTTCGGCTCCCTCTCTTTGACGAAGGCCGCTACCTTGTCGCAGCCTGCTTTCGACTGCGTTTGTCCGTCCATGATTCGACACGGACAATCGTGTGCCACACTTGCTATGACTTACCGACAGATCCGCCACGACGTACTGGCAGGTGCCTGGGCCCTGCTCATTCAGCTGGTCGCACACCTAACCCACGGCTTGTTGATCGACTGCGAATGCTGAGCGACAGCGATAGCGTACCTCCTTCAGCTGCTGTTCTTTGCGGGCAGCGATGTACACCTTTGCCCCGTTCTGCACGAACGCAGATGCAATCATCTTGCCTATGCCGGACCCTCCCCCGGTCACGACCGCTAGTGGTGCCCCTTGTGTGTTGACGATGCGCTGAGAAGATATGCGTAGACTCACCGACTTTGCCGCTCACATCGAAGAGGGAGGGTATGCTTAGAACTGGAAGACGAGGTGTCAGAAGCAAGATTACATGAGTTCCCGTACAGATCTGACCCTCGGCCATGGCACACACTGCTTGCTAACTTGAACGATAAAGAGAAGCCTCAAGGATACCACTATGAACCGTTGGGGCTGCATTTCACGATGGGTTGGGAAATAGCTCAGCCATAAGAAGAATCATATGCTTCGGCAACTGTGTCTCTCCGCTGTCAACATCGTCCAACTCTCGAAAGCTGAACCAAACCAAACCATTTAGGCGGAAGCGCCAGCTTGCAACGAGTCGAACATGCCATGTGGGGAACCGACATGGTCTGATTCCCCAGCCTAAACGAGGGCGATCTGCCTTTTCCTTTCGCCGTCGTCCCCGACGACGAGCTCGTGCTCGTCGACGGCAACGATGGCTTACTCGCCATCTCACAAGAATGCTGCATCAATGTCCACGACGAATCTCGCCCCTCCAATGACCTCGGCAGATGTCAGACAGCGGCGCATGTCACTTCCGCCGCCCTCGCCGCTCAATCTGGTCAGTGCTCAGCAGTCGCGAGCCGTTCACGCGTTAAGTGTATATGTCGACAGCCTGAGCCTGTTTACGGACACCGACGACCGCCTTCACCACTCAGAAATGCTACGACAATTGATCCGTTGACAGGCGAGATTAGCGACGACGCTTCGACGCACCAGTCGGAAGCCGAGTCGCGTGAAGGAAGACAGTGGGGACAGCGCACACATTCGCCTAGTCCGTCTGTCGTCAAGTTCGCTGCGAATATTGCCCAGCGCGTCGGCTCACTGGTGAGTAGCTCGATGAACCCGAGCCCGCGTTCCCACACGCTTCCTACGGACGACGAGCTCGAGGCCGAGGCGGAGAGGGAACGCGAGAAGAGCAGAAGAGAAGCAGAGCGTATCATGCAGCTCGAGGCAGAAGGTGCGCGAACGGTAGAGGAACGCGTCTTGGCGATGCTGCAAAGCTCGCCGCAGATCCTCCCGCCTCCACCATCGCGCTCTCAGACGATGCCGGCAACACCGCCGTCTCCTTCCTCGCAGAACGATGGCAGCAGCTGGTGGTCTGCTGCTAAGAACAAGCTAACGCCGACGAAGGACCCTCTAACCCCGGCGCAGCAAGTCATCCTGGAGGCTAAAGCCCGAGAGAAGGAACAGGAGAAGGAGAAGAAGAGGAGCAGCAAACTCAAGCAGAAAAGCAAAGAATGGCCATCGGTGCCGGAAAACAAGTTCGAAGATCCTTCTTTCATCACATTAGGTATGGCGGCTTCATCAACGTCGGTACCTCCGCGACCAGTGTCCGCTACACCATCGTCTCCGACCCCCCATCGTCATGGTGTCCCTGGCACTCCGCCAAGCCTCGCGGCGTCACCAATGCGATCCCTCGACCTAGGCTCGTCTTCTCCTTCACGAGCCGCGCCCCCGCTGTATGCACAGTTCAATGCCCAAGGGACACTTGACGTTCCTGGCACGTTGCTGACGATCGTGAAGCGGTTTGAGAAGCTTGAGAAGTGGACAGTAGGGCATGTGCGCGCTCTGGAGGAGCGCATGGATGACGTTGAGCGCTGGCTGGTGGAGAAGGAGAAAGAAAAGGAGAGGGAGCAGGCCAATGGTAAGGCATCAGAGAGCGGCGATGAAACCGTCGAGGGAGCGATGAGCGAGGTGCGCGAGGAGCTCGCCGAGCTTCAAGGGCGTTTCGGAGAGCTCGGGCGCGAGATGGCGAAGCTGCTCACCTCGCCAGGCAATCTGTCTTCTGGGCCTTCGCGCAATGCTGCTGCCATCGCCCGCGCCCCATCGACGACATCTGCAGTTGCGGTGCGCTCGATCTCGCAGAATATCACGATCAGCCCAACGTCCACTCCTCCCAAGATGCGCGCGTCCATAAGTCCTCCTCCGGTGAGCGCGCCTGCATTATCCTCACGCACGCCGCGCACACGCTTGCCCTACCCGACGGGTGATTACGCTACACCACCGGACTCCACCATGCTCGGCCAAGGTGCATTCTCGCCCACAAGCTCGCCCCCATCCTCGATTACCTCTGCCACCAAGTCCCGCCACATGTCTATCTCTGGCCTGCCTTCGCAGGGGCTTCCCTCTACCAGCTTGTCTCCCACGGGCCTGCCACGCACGACCTCGCCTGGTGCTAGTCCGACGTCTCTGCCCCCTCCAAACAAACCCGCCGTGCGACAGGCGAGCGTCAGTCCCACGCCGAGAAAACGATACACGGTCGCCCTGGGTGGGCCGATCATGTCTGCCAGCCGGGTAGAGCGAGACAGCGAGCGCGAGAGACCCTCCACGTCCCACTCGCGCAACCAGTCGCGCGAGATCGGCACTGCATTCTTCTCCTCGTCGCCGGTGTCGATGACGCCCTCGCACGACGATGTCACGGAGGAATGGGACGACACAGGCGCGAACGACGAAACGATCGGCAAAGCGGCGGCGCGCCTCGTTGCCCCATACAGCAACAGCGCAAACCGCATCGCGCCGTCGCCGTCGCCGTCGCCTTCAGATTCCTCGGACAACGCCTCTCTGCGACGTTCGCGCCCGCAGACGATGTACGGGTCGCAGTTCGCCAACATCGCCGCGCCGTCGCCCGTGACGCCGCTGAATATGCGCCTGCGTTCGCGCTCCATTGACAGGTTCGGGCTCGGCATCTCAGATGCGAACGGAGCCCCAATCACGCCCACGTCGGGCAAGTTTGTCGACCCCCTCGTCGTCCGCAGGCAGACCAAGGAGGCCCGGCAGAGCACGATACCCAACCCGCCGAAGGTGATGCCGGGCAAGCCGAAAGTGCCTGTAGGGGAGTTGGTCGCATACTTCGACCAAGAGAAGGCTTGAACAGCGTTGCTTGTCATTGCTAGTCTGTGCGAAGACGTCTCGCGAGGATAGGATGCAGCTGGATTCTCCAGCGTCATGACATGACGTACGTTTTACTGTATTATTGTTTTGTGATACCGAGCCTGCAGGCTCATTTGCTCTTGAACTTGATGCTTTCATAATCTGTCCTGTTGTTCTTGTAAGTTTCTTCGCAATATATGTCACGACTCGACATGCCCCATACTACTCATCACGGCCAAACGAAAGTGCCGCGAGCCTCCCCTGACTCTAAATGCACGACTTTCTCGGCCGTGGGTAAGATATAAATGCATGTCGTTGAGTTCACTGCCCTATAGGTACATCCGTGGCCTCGTTCCGGTCTGCGCAATGGTGATTATATAGGTCCGCGTGTTCTTTAATAGCAGCAAGGTTCGCCTCCCACGCGAGGCCAACCATATCCCAGAAGCCTTCATCATGGATCTCCAGCTGCACTCCATTCTGCCACGCACTCTTGATGCGGTCCATGTTCCCCACCAGGGCCCCCACATCTCCCATGAAATGCCGCAAGATCGTCTTCGTGAAGTGAGCGACACGTTCAGCACGCGGGACCTGCTTTCGCGACGGCATGTCCGCGAAAGGCTCGTTGACGGGCGGTCGCGGCGGGGGGCGTGGGTCGAAGCCAGGCACGAGCCAGTCGAGGAGCGTGTCTTGGTGGAGGTCATATAGGTAACACAGGACCTGATAGAAGAAGTCGTCCTTCGCGAGGACGGGAACGACGGGTATGCGATACCAGGTCGTCTCGGGCCATTTGTCTGTGGGCACTCGTTCTCCCATGAGCGTCCGTTTAGGGGTGGGGAGCGCGGGCAATCTGGCGCAGTGCGAGATGAAAACAATGTCGTGGACCGCGTAGAGTATGATTGATCGCTCGCCACCCTCCAGTCTCGCTCTCTGCTCGTCAGCCTCCAGGCTCGCTTTCTGCTCGTCTGGTAGATCCGGATCAGTACTTTCTGGGGGGCTGTAGACGGCGAAATAGTGAGTGGGTATATACGGCAGGTCTTCTTCGAGGATGCACAGGTCCGCTTGTGGCGGGATGTTGTTCGGAAAGTCATCAACAGGCAGCTTTAAGCTGAAGGTGTAGCGATTCACCACGGTAAGGAGTCTGGTAAATGGACAAGTCTGTTCATTTCACAATTTGCGAGACATTCTCAGGAAGAACGTACCTAGGGCCTATTGATGCTAATGCCCGAAGGACGTACGCCCTGGAAACACCATCGCAGTCCGCATAATACCCATCAAGCGCAGGTAACGGCTGGAAAGGTCGAGGCCTTGTCGCCCGTGGAAGGAACGAAACACCTGGATAGCTATCCGTCGATGGCGTTGATGGGATTTTCCAAACAATCACTTCCCTCTTCTGCGATGCTTCAGAATCCTCGCGCAGAGGTGCTTCCTGAACAGCTGGTGGGTCCCGGGGCCAGTAAGCCTGCTGTTTGGCCGAGTGCACGAAGTGTCGAGAGCTTGAGAGAGCCTTGGCAGGCGATTTCGCCGAGTGTTTTCTGGATTTCCTGTCGAGCATGTTCAGGAATGCAATATGTGAAAGCAGAAGCGTGAAAGGGCCCGCGGGGCATATTATATGAAAGGCCAGGACAAGATTGAATACCAGTCATCCAAGATAGGACAAGCAAGCCCTTGTTCACAGCCTTGTGACTCACTCAAGAGGAACACATATCATGGTTCCCGCCAGAGGTAGCTGATTAGGCGCCTATAGATACCACAGCGCTTCCGGAATACAAGGGAGCTGAGTCTCACCGAGGTGATCCGTGTCATGGCTGTGCAAAGCGATGTGCTCAAAAAGTGATAGCAAACCACTCCTCGATCCTCCGGTCCGATGTCCCTACAACTTCCCCGACGTTCACAAGGCCAGGAGCAATCACGATCAGCCGAGTGCCTGACCACGCGCATTCCAATTCCTATTGTCGGATACAGAAGTGGTCGTCAGCCATTCAAGCAATGTAGCAGGCTGGGATGTAGACCATGATACCTCACATAACATCCATAGTAACGAGTCGATACCTTACAGGGCGCATGGACAAGGTGTCATCTCCAAAGCAACATCGTCCTATGCCGTTCACAGATATTGCAGACACATACTTCTGCTAGTGCTGCTGATAGAGGCCCCTCCCCGACTGGCTGCCATTGGTGGTATAGCGCTTCGTGCATCTTGATAGCCACCAAACAAACCTCCCGCGCAAGAGCGATCGTCTCCCAGAAGCCAGCCTCATCGACAGCTAAACACACCGCGTTCCGGTGAAGCCCCTCAATGGTATACATGCTCCAAAGCATCCTTCTCAGGTCCCACTCGTGGACGTCCACCATGCGCTTCGCGTAATAAGCCACGCGTTCTGCGTGCGAGGGCTCCTTGCGTGATTGCGGATATACGGTTGCGGGAGGGTTGTCACGGGGACAATTCAAATGCTCGCCGATGTCTAGACACAGGTGCAAGAGCAAGTCGCGGTCGAGACTGCTCAGATACTGTAGCAGAGGATATGGGTCGCAGTCTATATCCACGGAGATGGAGACGACAGGGAAGCGGACGAGGACGAGCGACGAATCGTCCGGCCATTCACCGACAACGCGAGGTTTTCTTCTCGGAAACTTGGGTAGTCGTTTGCAGTAGGTGAACAGCACGATTGCGTGAACCGGAAAGAGCTGGATCCTACGGCCGCTTGGCTGTAATTCGGATTTAAAGCGCGGTGGTGCTGCGCATGCACCATACACAGCAACGTAATGTGTCGGCATGTTTGCTGGGAGATCGTCGGGGTCAGAGATGAGCGTCTTGGGAAGGCGGATGTCCACATTGAGTGACTCCTGGCACAGCCAATCTTCGAAGCCGCCTTTCTCAAACTCCACTGGCTGGACTGGATACGATGCGAATTTTAGACTGCGAACATCTTTTCGTCGGTCCACGGTTGAGCGTGGAAAAGGACAGAGGATCACGCACCTATTCCCGATTGAGGCCAGAGCCCTCAGAAGATACGGCCGCGGGACCTCTTTGAGTGCTTGCTCGAGTCGCTCTAGCTTCTGCTCCTTACGGCCTGGGTAGTAATACTCAAAGTACTCCATATCTTTCGGACTGAGCTCGTCATACGTGAAATGTTTTTGACGATATGCGATTTCTGACCAGCCGGGTGGGAGAACTGGAGGGCAGTGGTACGTCACCACATCATCCTCCAGCACTTTGTCGTCTTTCTGCGCACGACTCATTGGCTTGTACGCGCGCTCTTTGGCCGATCGTACATGACGGCGACAGTTTGCGAGAGCCTTGGCGTTCGAATTGCAAGGGCGTGTCTCAAGCTTTTTGTGAGCCATTGATGATGAGAGGGAGGCGGGAGTGGATAAAGGCTCGAGACGTGAACAGTACCTTTATAGTCTCAACTGGAGTTGACAGGCAGAGATCAGTAACGGAACTATGTGAGGTAATGCAGACAATGAGCCTCGAGACGGTAGCGCACGCTCACTGGTAAGGTAATCGTGGCACTCTCGCATAAGGAGCGTCAGGCACGGGGACGGCCACGCTGTCGGATTCGCCATTTATGAACAAGCAACGCTGTCATATGTTACTAAGTAGGACAATGAGTCTATACACAGTAATGATCTGATCTGCTTGTACTGCGTTTACATAAAGTGAGTACATACAATGAAAATGGCGGCAAGCATGGCCTCTTACCAACCCATGTAATTCAGTCGTCAGTTGTATTCAGTTTCATTGAGCACTGTGAGTAAAGATTTTCATTGTTGGAGCTGAACGTGGGTGCTGCAAGCGATTGTTGCACGCACGGTAGAAATAGTTTGAACCTCAAGCTACCAGCTCGGTCTGCATGTGACCATGAAAGGTTGACAGGGGCCGTTTCTCTCCATCATGACACAACACTTTCAACGGGCCATTGCATGCAGTGGCAGTAGGAGACAGGGCAAGCCTGAGTGGTCCATGTGAGTCAAGTCAAGGATGTGACGGGCTGCTTATAATGGCATCGGCGGCAGATTGTGCTTATGAACCAAGTGACAGTCGTAGAAAGCAGGCGGCGACACGTCAAAGCGTTGCTAACAGCATGGATTCGTATGTCTACATTATATGCAACATAGGGATCCTGTAAACGTTGACACTGATGTACGATGGTGCACGGGGTTGATCAAGGGAGTGTTCATGACACGGTCACATGTCCACTCTATACCGCGGTCGTCAGTACAGCTTCCGAAACAGCAACCCTCAAGCTTTTCTGTGCTTGCCGCCAATTCGTCATGATTCGGAGAGACCTCCAGTGAGGTGGTGACACCGAATATGCGAGTTTAGCGTGCAAGAAGCTGGCAGACACGCGTGCGCTCAATCTCACGTGCAGACCAGATGCGAGGTTCCTGTTCTCTGTTCCCTGCCATCCGCGTTGTGCTATTATGAGTACAATCTGCTTGCAGGAAGAAGGCTTCTTCATACGATGTACGTCTTTGATAGATCTCATACATGGCGCTAAACAAGAATACATGCGTAGTGTTACCAATCAGGGAAGCAGGGGGGTGTTCAATCAAGACATATGAGACATACTTACTGCTACAGAATCGCGGAATACACATAAGACAACACAGAGTTACCTAGTTGGCACAGCACCAGGAAATACTGGCTTTAAGCCGAGACACCCTCGACCTTCCCTGAGGATTCCGTCTCGCAAAGCCGCAGAGCAGCAAGACATGCCTCCCATGCGAGACCTATCGTCTTCCAGAAGTTGTCATCGGTGACGCCAAGGCAGGCCGCATTGCGCCATACAGCCTCGACACGCAATGCGCAGGCAGAGATCGGCGACAGATCCCATCCAAAGTGCTCCACGGTGCACTTCGCGATGTGCGCGATGCGCTGCTGGCGCGGAAGGTCCTTGCGCAACGACGGAATCGTCGCGAAGGGCTCATGCATCTGGGGCACGGGGCGCGGGGACGGCTGCCCGATGCCGGGCACAAGAGAGCGCAGGAGATCTTCGGTATTAAGACTGTAAACGTAGTGCAGCACGGGAGTGAACGCCTTTATGGATGGGACGCGCAGCGGGACGACAGGCATGGAGAACTTGGTCGTGGCAGACTGCGTGGGCGTGCCGGGCACCCGCGCGAGCAGGCGCGGCTTCATCTTTTTGAACTGCGGCAGCTTGCTGCAATGCGCAAGGAAGACAACGCCGTGGACGGGATAGTATGCTACCTCCCTGGATGCGGACATTGGGCTCGTCAGACCTCCAAGAGAAGGCGATATGAACTCCGTGTCGCTGGCGTCAAACACGGCGAAAACATGAGAAGGGAGACATGACAGGCCGTAGTCGCTGACGAGGACAGTCGCCTCGTTTGGGATGGCAGCCATGGGGCGTTGGGTCTGGAAATGCTTGTATGTGCCCATAAACCTAGGAACGGTCCATAAGATGTACAAGCGCAGAGTCATCTCTGACGTACCTGTTTGACATCGCCGCCAACCCCCTCCGCAGATAATCCAGAGTCATGCCCTGGTACTCAGACTCTGTGCGCGTGATATTGTCCATCGAGACAGGCGCGATGTCAGCGGGCTTGAGAAGTCGTCGGGGATACTCGAGGCTGAGTGGCGCAGAGTCCCTGTATCGTATTCCGGGGAAGGTATAGGATACGAGATCTTTCTTCCATGCATCGGGATCGGCATCCGGTTGTGCTTTCTGGAACGCCGCGGCGTTGAAGGGGCGGCGTGCTTGGGATTTAGCTCGTTGGATATTGCGCCGGGAGATCACGAGGGCCTTGGCAGGACGTCCGGAGAGGGTCTCGTATTTACGATCTCGGTGGACCATGGCGAGGAATCAGCTTTGGATCTCGAGCGAGGCCGGATGGGATGGCCATGGCAGCGGCGGGGGGAGTGGTTTATATCGCCGGAGAGGAAGGCGGCTGTTGGCTAAGACAGCTTGTTCACAGCCCTGGAAATCGATGAGCCGGGCGGCAACGAAGGTTTGATTGGGGTTGGATTGGTTTTTGCCTCCTTAGGCTTTTGTTTGGACAGGTACAAACACGGACCCACGAAGACAACAGCGAGTAAATACATAAAATTACCATGTCTGGAAAACGCTGTGATTTGTGTACACAACGGGAAATAAGGCCCCTGCCATTGACATGTTCGTCATACACAACGTCGACGAACAACAGAGACATGAGAATGACAAAAATTGGGCTTGATGGCAGTCAACTGAACGCTTATCGGCGCTTATACAGCGATTCAACAGTGACACGCACCGCAAGGAGACGGAGAATCAAAGACTAGAACTGCCACGAAGCATCATTCGTGAACTTGGATAGCGGTCTCACCTGAATGAGATAAAAGAACAGATGCCTGTATTCCGAGCACAAGATGTAAGGCATCCGTAACCATGAGGGCTGCGCCATGACAAGCAATCTGCACAGAGAAATAGATTAGCATCCTACTCATCGCAATAAGTCCCTTGAACGTGCATTGAAGAATGAAATCTAATAGTCATAGACGTGTGATAAAATAAAGCACTTACCTCGGCGGCGTTGAAGTGAACGTGACGCAACAATAAATCTACTTGCCGTCGACGATAACATATTGCCATACTGAAAAGCACCACCATAACACATCTACGCGTGTGGATTGTGATCGCAAGCAGGATCCATGGCGAGGACTTCGGCCAGAAACGGATCGTTGGCATACTTGTCCGGCAAAGCCGAGTGTCAGGCACAACAGAGATCAACCTTACAGGATGGAGGACATGATAGCAGCCCGTTGTAATTGCTGGGACATGAAGGTATTGGCTGAGAAGGAGGAAAGTCCTCCGCGTCCATCGTGTAGGTCACAAAAGGAGAACAGCGCTGGCGTCTAATAATGATGTGGCAGGTGGCGGCTAATGCCGCTTTGTTTTGTCTCCAGGGAGCCGCCTACACGGACCCACACGGACTACCTGTCATACGGTTGTATGGTTTATGTGGTGGCCTGAGAGACACGCCCCAAGTCAGAAATATATTCTAGTCCTTAAAAGGGGCTGCTGCGCTGTGGTCGCAGTGTAGCGGTAGAGCATGAAGCAAGCCCTATTGAAGGTTGATAGTTCTTTGCTGATGGAGCAGTTGCTAGCATTAAGACTAGTGCCGCAGACCGGACAGCTCGAGACTCGACGCCTAACAGTCAGGGGGTGCACATACACGACCATCTGGACCAATTCTCTTGATTCCTTGACGCATAGAGGTAGCAGTACGATGACACGTTAAAGCGAACTCTCACGGTAACAGACAAAAAGCGGGAATGTGCCAGTTTGTTAGTGTCCCTGAGCTTCTTCTGCACGGATGCAGTCGATCAATTGTAAGTGATTGGCGTTGCAGTCACGAACAAAAGGGATACTCAAAAAGTGATGTTGCGAAGCAGAAACGAAGTCGGCGCAGGTGCATCGCTAGTATGTGGCCCAGAAGATCTCATCTCACCGTGTGACTTGAGACCTGCTGAATGAGTGCTAGTCTCTGCTGATGGAGGTGCAGATATAAAGGGGTATATGCGTAAGACACCAATAATCCCATGAGATAAACACCCCAACGTCAAACACACGTAGCATGCATACCGAATTATAATTTAGCAGAACCGGTGCGCGTAAATTACATCACAACACATTTCTCTCCATCTTCTTGTTTCTGAACGGACACCCCCATCTCCTGGAAAGTGCGCGGACCCTTGTACGTAGGCATTGCCGTCATCGGCATCTGCGGCGGCGTCATAGCTCGATCACTCGGCCCTTGGGGCTCGCGCCTCTGTGCGGCGTGGCCATTCGACCCTGGACTAGGACGTGCACCAGAGTTTGGGCCAGAGTACGCATTGGAGTTCGGGCCAGGGCGGGCGTCTGAGTTCTGGCCGAGACGTGCATTAGGGTTGGGACGTGCGCTAGGATTCGGCCCAGGACCTGCATATGGATTGGGACCGGGACCTCCATATGGATTGGGACCGGACCCAGGGTAGGAATTTGGGGGGCGTCCATTATGATCAGCACCTGGGCCTGCATTGGGATGAGGGCCATGTCCCAGCCCGCCAGGTGGAGTGTTGATTCTCATTTGGGGGCCAGATGAGGGTGCGTTGGACGGCGTGCTTTGATACTGGTACGGCGCTGCACGAGCGGGAGAAGCATCTCTGGATGGAGGGCCACGGTATTGCGCATTTGCGCTCGGAGGAGGCCCGCTTCCCATTGCTGGTGCACGCGGAGGTCCTTGCGGTGCTGCAGCCTTCCGGAAGTTGAGAGGTGCGACCGACGCCTGCGCGTTCATTGGAGGAGGGACACCAGACGTATTGGCGAAGGAAGCGACGGATGGCGAGGGAGGAAGCGGTGGCATAGGAGGTGCTGCAGCCGCCTGCGAGCGCATGCGGGCTTGCGTGCGTTTACGGACGAGCTGGGTGTCCGTGAGCTTCTCGTGTTCCTTGCGCGAAAGTGACTGTGAACGAGAAAGCGCCTTCAGACGATCGGAGGCATCAGTGTTGCCCTGCTGGGCGGCCTGCGGATATTGAAGCTCAGCGACCGGTGTTCGGCCGGTTTAAGGTTAAGTAACGCACCGGTGTGTACCACTTCCTTGCAGTAGCAACGTCCTTTGCGCAGCCAATACCTACCTCCGTATAGTATCCCATCGCAAACTGTGCGCTTGCGAGCCCTCTCCGCGCCGCGCGCTCCGCATACTCGTACGCAAGTACTTCGTCTTTCGCGAACGCATCCTCGCTTCCGCAGAGGAACCACTTGCTAAGCGCCATGTCGGCCTCGAGCTCGCCCTGTGCGCTCGCGAGCGCGTAATACTGCACGCTGAGCACCGGGTCGAAAGCGCAGCCCGCGTCTGCAAGCTCATACGCGCGTCCGAGGCGCGCCTGCGCAGGCGCGTGGTTCAGGTACGCGGCACGTTTCAAGTGCGTGCGCGCCTCGCGCTCGGGAGTGGATCCACGCGGGATAAGAGGATCAAGCAATGCGGGTCCGACGAAGACTGACTCAAACTCCTGCAGGAGCAACAGCGCATAGAGATAAGCAGGCTCCGGGACGTCAACGGTTGCCAGGACAGCAGCTTGTTTGAGGAGTGGAAGCGCAGTATCTGGCGCCTCGGGGAGACCAAGCTGGCCTGTCAAATGTGCTAAGCCTAGATGCTACGAGACCGTCACGTTAAAGTGAGATATGATGCCATTACATGTACGGGACGCACGTATAGGCAATTCGGAGCACCATTTTCGGCGCCACGTTCGAAGCACTGCAATGCGTGCTTGACGTCCCCGAACTGCTCGAAGTCTGTTCCTAGATTGTAATAGGCCGAATGGAATCCCGCTTTCGCGGCTGCCTCGAAATGCGTGAATGCCAACTTCGGGTTCAAAGCTATGTGGTGTGGGAACGAGCCTCTGGCCTCGCACATTGCGCATAGATAAAGTGCTTCGGCGACATATCCTGGAACGAAGCTTTGCATTGGCTTTCGCCGCGTGGACAGCCTAAGAAGCATGGGGAGAGCAACATCCAGGAGACGCCGCAGTGTGGGATCGTTGATCTGCAGAGGCCCATTGGAGTGAGTTGTGAGTGGACTTCCAAGTCGTTCCGCGAGCGAGAGAACGTCACGGCACCAGACAACTTGCCCCGCAGGATCGTAGGATGGTTGCTCGACAGATGATAGGAGTGCTGTCAGCGTCGCGACGGTTGGGAGAGGAGTAAGAAGGAAAGATGGGGCTGAGGGGCTGAGAATTTCTCGAGGGCTCGGGAGCTTCTCGGTAAGTTGCTCATACACGGAGGGCGAATACTGCGACGGAGACGAAGAAATTGTAGGAGCTTGTTCGGTTTGGAGCGACTGAGAATATGAGTCTAAAATGGCGTATGCCATTCTTCATTCAAGATCTACTAGCGAGTCGACTGGGGCAGGCTTCTAGCGGCGGCTCGTGTTGCAGTACAAGGCAGCGTGATGAATTGGAGCGTTCTACCGGTGCCAGCGTCGACTATGCTCTTGTGCTATATATCAGCAATGGACTGGCAGCGGGCGCTGATCTGGTTGAAAGTGAGCTGACCCAACTTAGTGGGGCTATAGCGAAAGCTATGCCGTACCTCACAGTCAACGACAATACTAGGCCCGTGGTCTTTGCTAAAAGCACAGCTTCGAGACCCCTGAGACGAGACATGTTGATGATCACACGAGGCCAGGCATGTCTGTGACGTTTGCCAGCTAAGCGATGCGTGCGGGCTTAGTACGACCGGCGGCAACACTATACACGACAAGCAGAAGCTTGCGGTGAGACATTCAGCAAGAACAAATAGGTGAATAGTAATGATCGGGTTCCGACCACCTCTCCTTGTAACAATCGGACCTATCTGCGGAGTGTATGAGAGGATCAGCATGAAGCAAGAGTACCTTTAACTCCGCTTGTGATATCATCAATACAGTAACAAGTTTTTGTAGATATTTGATACTCCGATCGAGGCGCGATTAGCGTCGTCCACCGCGCCTTTCACCGTCTCCTCATTTCTCTACTGCATACAGCGTGGTTCACTGTGCCCAGAGCCGACGTTTCCTGGCCCTCACCTCCAAGACATGGCACAAGCGGGCCCCTCGCGTCCTAAAAAGCTGGCAAATACCTCGAAGGCTAAAAAGCCTTCGCTCAAGTCGTCGAGGTCGAAGAAAACAGCGGCGGTACAAGCAGTAGACATCCTTGATAAGGCTGCTCTTGAATATGTACGTATTGCAGCTCCCACTGTCCTCGTCTGTACTCATGCATTGACGCAGTGTCTCTTGACCTAGGATGCTCCTGCCGACATGAAGTCATTCGCGGACCTGCCTATCTCAGACCTTACGAAGCGAGGTAAGTTTTCGTTGTCGAATCTCGAGGGTTTCTGTTGCGAGATTTGAAGTTTCCTCAATTAGGTCTTAAGAAGGCATTCTTCGTGGATATGACGGACATCCAAGCGAAAAGCTTGCCAGTCTCTCTCAAAGGAAAGGATGTACTCGGGGCAGCTCGCACTGGAAGTGGGAAGACGCTTGCGTTCCTTGTGCCAGTACTCGAGATCTTGTATCGGAGAAAGTGGGGACCTCAGGATGGTCTGGGTGCGCTGATCATTTCGCCTACAAGAGAATTGGTGAGTGAGGAGGTCGTTCTCTTTTGGTTGTATGGTTGTATTTGACCTGTTCTAGGCCGTTCAAATTTTCGATGTCCTTCGCTCAATTGGCGGGTATCATAGTTTTTCTGCAGGTCTCGTCATTGGCGGGAAGAATGTCAAGGACGAACGTGAGCGTCTTTCGCGCATGAACATCCTTGTAGCGACACCAGGTCGTTTACTGCAGCACATGGACCAAACCATCGGGTTTGAATGTGACAACCTGCAAATGCTCGGTACGTTTGGCGCGCGGTGATGCAATTGCAATTAAACTGATTTTCACGACTTATAGTGCTTGATGAGGCCGACCGCATCCTCGATATGGGCTTCCAACGCACACTTTCAGCCCTTCTATCCCACCTCCCAAAAGCCCGCCAGACGCTCCTATTCTCAGCCACGCAGACCGACTCCGTCTCCAACCTTGCCCGTCTCAGCCTCAAAGACCCCGTTTACATCGGCGTGCACGATTCTGATAACGCAAGCGCGATGCCCAAAAGCCTCGAACAGCACTACGTGCTGTGCACACTCGACCAGAAGCTCGATTTGCTCTGGTCATTCCTGAAGAGCCATCTACAGAGCAAAGTGCTCGTCTTCCTCTCGTCGTGCAAGCAGGTGCGCTTCGTGTTCGAGACATTCCGCCGCCTGCACCCTGGCGTGCCGTTGCTGCACCTACACGGGAAGCAGAAGCAGATGACGCGCCTCGCAACGTTCCAGCGCTTCACAGGCATGAAGCACGCGGTGCTGTTCGCCACGGATATCGCCGCACGCGGGCTTGACTTCCCGGCAGTCAACTGGGTGCTCCAAGTAGATGCACCGGAGGATGCGGAGACGTATATCCACCGAGTGGGTCGCACGGCGCGATATGAGAGCGCAGGGAAGGGTTTGCTGTTTTTGATGCCGAGCGAGGAGGAGGGCATGACGCAGGCTTTGGCGAAGAAGAGCATCACAGCAGAGAAGATCAAAATCAGAGCAAGTAAGACTCAAAGCATTGAGAATCAACTGCAAAACTTGGCCTTCCAGGATCCCGAGATCAAGTATCTGGCCCAGCGGGTGCGTACCATTCATTCAGGTTTAGGCACATTGACCTATACCATGTGTTACACCCAGGCATTTGTATCCTACCTGCGTTCCGTGCATTTGCAGAAGGACAAATCAATCTTCAAGGTCGCCGAGCTCCCCGCCGAACGCTTTGCGGAGGCACTTGGTCTGCCTGGTATGCCCAAAATCAAATTTCTCACCAAAGAGATGGCGAAGAAGCGGAAAAACGCGTCTTATGCGGCCGTCACCCCGGAGGCGTCACTTGCGCATCGTCCACAGGAGCGTTCTAGCCCAGACTCGGATGATAGCGATGATGAGAGCAGTGCAGCTGAGCAGAGCTCAGATGACGAGGATGATCCCGCAGGAACTGCCGCCGAGCTCGAGGCGAGTGGGAATAAGACGAAGGTAGAGTTCATCGCCCCTACGGTTTGCCATGTTACTGAGTCTAGAGTTTTTTGTGGACAGGAGGATCGCGTTCGCACTAAGTACGATCGCATGTTCGAGCGCAAAAACCAGGATATTTTATCCGCGCATTACAACAAGCTCGTGGATCACTCTGCAGATCGGGCGGACTCGGACGACGATTTCATCACACTGAAGCGCGCTGACCACGAGCTGCCGGGTGACGATGCGCTGCCCGCATCGGATTTCATCTCGAAGCGCAAGCAGAAGATGGCGTTGTCGAAAAAGGCACTTGCGAAATCTGCACCAAGGGGCGAGAAGCTCGTGTTTGACGATGAGGGGAACCCGCACAAAGTTTACGAAATGAAGACGGCGGAGGAGGTGTTCAAGGGTGCTGAGGACGTGAAGGAGGCGGGTCGGCAATTTGCCGAGGGCGAGCGCGGCAAGCTGAAGCAGGCGGATGTTGCTGACAAGGCTGAGGCAAAGGAGAAGAAGAGAGAGAAGAAGCGTAAACGCAAGGAGCGGGAACGAGAGGTGAGTGCCTGTCAGGTCGGTCAGGTATAGCAGATGCTAATCGGATGTCGTAGGAGACAGGCCACGGCGATGATGGAGGGGTCGCTACATTTGCAACCGTGGCTCCGCCTGACGAGGACGATGGCTACGTCAGCCCTCAGTTCGACTTGCCATCGGATTCTGAGGACAGCGATCGCGAAGCTGTTCCCCCACCGTCTAAGCGGACCAAAAAGTCGGACGCTGAGCGTAGTCACGTCCATGATAGCCTTGAAGATGAAGAGGAATTGGCGTTGCAGCTCCTACGACAACGGCGATAGCATGTGCCCATGCAATAATCATGTTATGTCTATTGTATGTACTCACTCTTTGAAGCCTGCGTTTCTATGCAAAACATCGTTTGCATTTGTCCAACGGACACCTTACATGGATTCGCTAAGCTCGCGCTGAACCACTCGGAGTAAGCTAAGTATACAATGTCGGTAAAATGTTCCATGCTCAGTCATCCTCTTCGTCCGATAAGACCAGCTGAAGACGTCCTTTCTTCCTGCTCATTGTTGCGCGATGCGAGCCTTCGGGGTCCCTATCTGAAGCTTCGTCCAACGGACTCAGTGATGTAAGAGATAGAGGCTTGACTGCATCTTGTGTGTTTTCATGGGCTTCGTCCGAGGCTGACGGTTGGGCCTGAACTCGTGGTCGTGGTCGTGGTCGAGGGCGTGGCTTCACTTGTTCTTCCTCTATTTCAGGGGACGTCTGCGCAGTCGATGGCGATCGAGGTGGAGACCCAAAGATATTCAACTCGCTCTCATCCGAGTCGTTGCCATCGCTCTGGTTCTTCTCCGCCTCAGTTACCTCTGCATTGCCCCCTCTTTTTCGTCTCTTCTTTGCCGTACCATTGTCCCCCGCCTTCTTGCGACGCTTTTTCGTCCCTGTCGGTTTCATCGTTGCGATACGACCTGTTTCAGCTGCCGCCTTCGCAGTCTTCTCCCGCAGCGCCTTCTCTTTCTCCAGGAATGCTTCCATGTCGGCGAGCTCTGCATCACTGTCCTCGATGAACTGAGCGGACTTGTACTGTTGTTTTTCTTTCTTCTTCTTCTCTTTCTTTTTCTTTGGGACCTCATCCTCAGAAGACTCTTCGTTAGCATCTGGCGAAGGAGAACGGCGTCGTCTCCTTCGCTTCCGTTTCTTGCTAATGAGCTGTGAAGCCTTTTTGCCCTCCAGGTCTAACGGCTTCTCGAGGAACTGATTGATAATATTTAGGCTCCGCTGCAAATCGTCAGGGAGAATGGCGGCAGGGATATACCACTCTAGTTCGTCAGCAGCTTTTGGGAGCGTGAGCAGTTGTTCTAACACGATATGGAAATTGACTCGTACTTTCATCAAGGACTTGAAATTTCACGAGACGGAATACGAGCTTCAGGTAAGAGTCTTTGGTTGCTGCATTCGCTTCTTCGTCATTGATATACGGTATCACTGAAGAACGCTTCGATCAAAATGCAGCCCGCTGATGAGTCGTGAGGCATGGCTCACAATAGTCAGTAAACTTTGCAAGTGCTTCATTGGAGGGACCTCGGGTTCGCGTTGGTGATCCAGCGTCGGACACATCGCCTTCGCCGTCAGATACGTCTTGAACGGCCGACGAAGACCCGTCGGTATCTTCAATGATCCTCTGTCTTTGTCCGATAGTGAGCATGAGAATCTACGCGATAGTGGTCAGTTATATAACTTCAAACACAATTATGTCTATCGTACCTGCTTAACCCAGTCTATCAGACTTTGCTTGCCTTCTTCGACCAAGCAGGCGATGGCAATTCCGAGCTGTTCACTCCACGAGTATCCCTTCTTCACCTGAACTTCTAGCGGGAACCTGTTGTCGTCAAGGGGGCGATCCTCTTTGATGCTCTTCTCCGGTTCCCAGCTGGAGTACTGCTTCCAATGCCCCCTATTCTTGGGGAAGAACGCCTGGTAACATATCTTAGAAGCCAGCTACATGCATCCACCGGGAGTGAATTACCTCGACGACTAAGAAGGAGTCCTCTTCAACTGCTTTGAAGAACTTGCGTAGTAGGAAATTGATCAAGTCGACGAGATCCTTGTATGGCTGTCCCTTGGGAAGCGACTTCTGGTCGGCAAGAATTGACTTGAACAGATCCAACGTAGATACCTATCGGGTAACAATGGTCAAGAATCAAACAAACAAGCGAAGCGGTTAGCTGACATTGAAGAAAAGGCCTTCGGCTTTCGCTTTCACAGCCTGTCGATGCATCAGGTTAACGACCCGTTTCATCTTCTCTGCGGAGCTGATCTCCTTGTATCGCGCAAGATACGCCAAGAGTGTTTGCGTGATGTCAGGGTGCGCGAATTTCTACGTCGAGGACAATAAGACTTCAGCGCACAGTATGATGTCCAGACAACGAACCTGCTGAAACATATCGAACGTGAACATCGTTTCATGAACGATGTCCTCGTCCTCACGATTGTCTTCCTCTTCATCAACATCAGGCACGCCTTCGCCTTCGGCAGCAGCTGGGCATCCTCATCAGTGCGAATCACGAGATGAGTCAGATTATATTCTCACATTTCTTCTTTCTCCTTGCTTTCGCTTTCCGTCGAACATACATCTCGCCTCCCGGCCCACGTTTCTTTCCCCATCGCTCGACCATCCGCATTAGAGCAAAGGCCAAATATACGCTGGAATCCAGGTAGGCGAGACTTTGCGTGCCTTCCTTGTACGTGCGTAGACTCTCGAAGGCTATGTCGAGCATCTCTCCATTATAGATAATCTGCTGCTGCAGAACTTCTGCCGCGTCAATCACGTCCTCGTCGCCAGAAGAGGACATATTATCGATGACGAGGATAAGCTGCGTGAGGCACTCGATGCCTGCTTGTAGCTCATTCCACAATTTCGGCTAGAACACAGTACGCGTCAGGATGTATAGTTACGAACATAGGGGACCACAGACCTTTTCTTCGACTGCTTCCCGCATGCGCTTCAGGACCCATACAATCCATGCGCGCTCAGTGACCTCTGCGATGAGACCAAACTTCCACGGACTGTCGGGCCCTTCTTTCGCCCGAACGCACAAAAAGAAATCTAGGAACCATTTTGCCACGTAGAGCAGACGAAGGTTGTCCTTCTCTGTGATCTTCGGCCTCTCCGCTCTGATATCCTTGAGCAGAGAAGCTAGGAATGCTGCGAACGTATACGCGTCAATCGGACCATGCCCTAACGAAACCGCGGTACTCACGGTTAAAGCAGGCCTCGATGAACGTTCTCGCGAGATTTTGCAATATGAGCTTCGCATCGAGGGAGAGGTTATCGTCACGACCAAGCTCGTCAATTATCTTGCTTTTTTGCGTCTTCTGCCGTTTTGCT
This sequence comes from Postia placenta MAD-698-R-SB12, assembly GCF_002117355.1. NCBI lineage: Eukaryota > Fungi > Basidiomycota > Agaricomycetes > Polyporales > Adustoporiaceae > Rhodonia > Rhodonia placenta. The sequence goes on along the minus strand of NW_020169852.1, from coordinate 580,330 downwards.
AAGTCCAACAAGCTTCCCGCCTCCCGGTTTATAGCTTGCTGACGGTGCAGCACAAACGCTCGCGATGATCCTTCAGGGTCGGGCGCGTTCGCATTTCCACTGGCGTCTCCCTCCTTGTGCGATTGCTGCCCTTTCTTTGGGTTTAGTTGGACAGATATTGTCGTGCCGAAGCGAGAGTGGCGTGACGTTGCTTTGCGAGCGAAATTGCGCTTACGTTCGTCCTCAACGGCCAGGAGACGTTGGAGGTTCTGGGCTGGTTGCTACGAGGGGATGAGTTTTCTCTCCATCTGGATCAACTATGATGCGAACCTGAGTTTGGTCTATAGCTAAGGAGGACGGCTGTATGCCGCGGAAGAGTAGGTAGAATATCTCCAGAACGAGCGCATTCCAACTATTGAACATTGGATCCGTGTTCGCATTCGAGGCAATTGTCAACAATAAATCGAACACGTTCGAGTCAGAGAGGCTTTTGATAAGGCGTGTCTGCAACGAAGAGAACTCGGCCTGATCCGCGCTGGTGTGCATGTTGGCGGGTAGGTCCTTGATGAAAGCGAGGTTGCGAATAAGATACAGGATGACATTAATGACCTGGGTGTCTCTCTCCTTTCTCTCCTTTGAACTCTTAGCAAGGCAGGGGAGAATGATGCCGAACAGAGCCTGCATGACTCCAGGTTTGAGCACGGCAACCTTATAATGGAGGTGGCTGAGCAGGAGCTGCGTATAATCAGCGCCTTTATCGTAGTCATCATCCAGCTCCTTCAGCTCCTCCGCTAGGTCGATGGGCCAAGTCATTGCAGTCATAAGGTCCGCGCATGCAATGGCGCATTTGTCCTCAAGAAGGCCTTTCCCAGCAGTCTCCAGAAGGATAGGAATGAGATCGTTGGGTAGCAGGCGCGTCTCCCAAAAGATGCGCGCGACTGTGCGGTCGTCGTCCGTGTCGTCCTTGCGCCAGAGCTTCTTGAGATCTTTGAGACAGCCATAGCATTCATCACCAAGTCTGTATGATTCCCCCTCGTATCCACCGAGAGCATCAACGACGTTGCGAATAGCAGGCTCGAGAATGGCGCGTCGGTCGGCATACTGCTCGTCGCCAGAGTCATCTGAGATAGAGATGGCGTCGTCTCTGTCCATGACTGCCAGCTGCACGCAAGCCAAGAGTTTAGGCGTCCTTACAGACCAGGACTAGAACGTGGTAGACTATACAATGTTGAACACAGACCGGAAGGCGCGATGGGTAGAGGGAGGATACCCTACGCGTATCCGCGTGACATTGCGAGTCGCGAACTGTCACACAAGTAATATCCTGTGACTTTTCGCGTTCACCCGCGTACGGCCGCGTCACGTTGCTCGAGTCTTCAGCCACTGGCACCATATGTAATATGGTAGCGCGCTCACTTTATCCATCCCTCTTTACGTTGCTCCTATCTCAAAGTAGACAATAAGTTGCAGCCTGTGTACTGAGGCACATGCCTCGCAAGACCAAATCCACTCTGGCAAACCATAGTTTCCCAGCGTTCTATGCGTGCTATCTCCTAAAGAGTGTACGCACGCTACGCTCTACAGCGTGTGTAGCGTTATCCGTATTCGCATGATCAATGAGTTGTATCTTATTTCAGGACATACATTGGGAGTACCCCGAGCCCCCCTCGCCGAATTAGGTGAGTGCTCGCAGTTGATTCATCGACGCCCAACTCGATCTGAGTGAGGACGGCATCCATAGGCAACATAATGGTGAAATCACTCAAGGCGCGTGGAAAACCAAGCACAATCGTCCTTGGGTTATGCAAATGATAGTACACGGATTTCCTTCCAAATTGGCCGCTTTGCAGTTTGAGTGGGCTTGGCAGCATCCCCATATTTCACGACACCTCCGCGACAACGACGGCCAGGCTGTTTTCAGCGAAAGTAACAGACGGAAAAACCTCAAATCAAACGTATCGTAAGGTCATCGACTCTGGTATCAATCTCCTGCTCAGGAAAGCAACCTTCATCCAGGGTCGCGCGAAGTATGATCTGTTCTCACCCTTATAGCACATGGCCTTTACGTGTCGCCCTGTTTACCGAAGAGGCTTCCAAAGCCTGGAAGGACGCATCCACATCGTTGATCTCAAAAAACGCCGTGTTACCAGTAGGATTTACCTGCACCTTAGAACTGGAAGGTGTAGATGGCCAATCAGGCAAGCAAGGTGCGGGTAGAAAAGTGCCAATCGATGTCACCGACAGTGCGTTTCTGCATCCAGATCCTAAATCATGAGGTCTTTATGACATGTTACCATCTCATTCTAGGCTCCTTCACGACCGACCACTTAAGCAAGTGGACGACACTGCTTGCGGCAAAACAGCCTCTACAATGTTCTGTCTGTCGGCAGGCTATCTGTACCTACCCACTTGTACGTATCCGCCGATATCGTATTACTTCGCTTCTTATTCCTAACTTAGGACCCTCTCGCTACCGCCTTGTGCCCCACACCAGGTTGTCATGCCGTCTCTCATCTGTTGTGTTTGTCCGAGAGTTTCCTACGCCTCACCTCCTCAAATAAGCAGGTCATCCCCAGAGGCGGTGAATGTAGCTCATGTGGCTCATACGTCTTGTGGGGAGATGTCATACGTGGTTGCTACAGACATAAACGTGGGACCGTCCCCCAGCTCGAAGATGAAGGGGACGAAGGGGATGAAGTAGAGGATGCTCGGGCTACGTCTAGCGACGAAAGTGAAGCTCCTCCCTTCAAGCGTTCTGCCATAGTAAATTCGAAGGGCAAGGCGGCCGTCGGGAAGGGCAAAACTAGCCGCAGGGCTGTTGTGGCCTCACCTCATTCGTCAGGGGAAGTGGAGTTCTTCAACTTGGAAGCAGTCAGTGGATCCGATGATGATTCTGCGAGCTCTGTTCGCTCGACGGCGAAGCCGCATACTAAGGGTCGAGCTGCCCGCGGAAATGTTTCATCCAGCCAGCTGGTCCCAGACCGGCGGCAATTCCTCGTCCAGCAAGATACTAGAAGTGAGTCTGATGCAGATCACCGAGGGCCCCTCCGGATCTCTGAGAACGCCCGAAACCGTGAGCTTCAGCGTGTGGCCGCGGATAATCTGGCTCCCGACGTTGTGCCGGCGAGACAGATAACACATCGGCAAGTCATCTGCAAAATTGCTCTTGCTTCTGAAATTAACATATATAATGTGAACGATAGGTTCCATGCCCATGGAACCAGTGAAAGTCTCCATGCTCAGAAGCCGTTGCTACTAGCTCGTGGATCAATACCATGCAGTCCGACGTGTGCACCAGGACTTCCTGCTCCGGGAACCACTACACTTGCAAGCCCGGTCTCCGACGCATATTTACCCGCAGATCATGTTGGACAGCCTGCTCGCCGGCGGATGGTCGGTATCAATGTGGGAGGTCTTCCAGGCACGGCGGTATCTCAGGATCGCCTCAAGAAGCGCCCTCGTCCGCCTTCTCTCATGCGAAGGCATGTGCGAGATTCCCACTCGACCGTCGTGCCATCTTCGGGGAATGGCGTCGAGGCCGCGATCTTCGGTGCTATGGAAGATCGGCCAGTTTCGGCGACCGCAGACCCTGATACTTCTCATACTCCGACGGCGGAGATACCAGATGGACTCCCCAAAAAGCGTTCCTTAGCACCTTTTCCGCCCATGCCGGCCCTTTCTCAACCACACCATACACTCTACATCGCGCGAGGAGCGCCAATTGAACTGTCAGGTGATGACTCAGCCAACGAAATTGATACAACCAACCCAAGGGCATCCCCGACGGAGCCTCGGTCGCGGCGCCACCGTAATGCCGCCCAGGCTTCGCATGATTTGCATCCTATATCGTTTGATAGTTCGGAGAGCGACAACTCAGAGGCTTCTCAGCTTAGTCGTGCTCTCTCGCGTCTATCCGTGTCATCTGACTCCGTCCCTGCACCCCAGAGTACGCCGCGAATGCGTCCACCCTCGGAGACTACTCGTGAAGGGCATCACAATATCATAGTACTCTCTGATTGATGGATACTACCTCCACTGTGGCATCTGTACGTGTTCTCAGCTGTGATGATCTTAGGTTCATTTGATTGATACGTCTTCAGAATTTTGAAATGTGTGCCTCTTACGCTAGTACCAGCAATACAACTGAATCTTTTCAACATTCCTGTCTCCTCGCTACCCGAGCGTGAGGATTCGACTTCTTCTTCTGTTCACTGTGGTCAGATCCATTCAAATTGCGTGACTTGCCTGACGACGATCTCAATCTCAGAAACCCGCAGAAGGGAATCTGGGCTTATGAGATGGGACCGGTGTAAATTGCCTCTATCTCTTTACCTACTTACAGACCCTGCTAACCACCTCGGTCTGTCGCTTTGTTTAATCCACGGGTCCACTATTTCCAGATGCGGTATGCGGCATTCACAGGTGCTTCTGTGTACCTCGGGTCTGGCTAGGAACTGCCACAGTCGTAACTTCTGATAACGAATCCAGTGACTCGGTCTCTATTCGCAGGCCCTTTCGTCCCTCGCCTTGTCACTCGGTGGTCGTATGTGACTACGCCTGCTCTGCGTAGTCATGTTTCGCGGGTACTCCCGGTGAACGGAGACAACTCATCCAAGTAAGTAAGTAATCCACTAGCTATCTGCTGCCCCCATGATATCCTGCGCTCTGATGCGTCTCTACGCTCGGGTGATCCTCTCCGATCATACATTCATGTTGCTTCTTGTGCAGCGTACTAAGTCCTTCGTTTGCGACAGTGTAAAGGGCCTCGTCATGAGCACCTATCCGTACCGTCAATCATTATGCGAGTGGCACAATGGTGAAGAGTTCATTAGCATGCTGCCCGTCAGTGACTTGTCTCACGACATACTCCGTCCGCTAACAGTCTGTTACAGCCAATGACAACGGAAGAGGACCTGTTACAAGCTGACTTCGTGGACTACACATTGGGGTATACATTCGACTTTGCCCCGACACGCAGTCGGTATCAAAAGGCATCGAGGGCGGTGGCCCGATTTTTTACTGTCAGTCTTCACCCGCAATGCGAAAGGCCACTAACCAGGTGACCAGAGAACTGAAACATGACGCAGACGCTGCTGAAAGGAGTTCGACAGCGTTATAGAAAAACTGTTCAGCGGCCACCAAGGACAAGAACGTGACAAATCCGCCTTTACCCTGTAAGCCACAAAATCCAGTTTTTGTCGGAAGATGCGACTGACGAAGTGTGTGGCAAACTCGTGCAATTACTCCAGTGCCCATCTAGATGTAGTTTCTTCCATGCAGATGCTGGAGAGAAAAAACGCCTCGAGCATCGCGTAGCGTCTAGATCTGGCCAACCTTGGGCCCTACCTCACTTGAGATTGAAATGCAATGAGATGTGGTGGTACCCAAATCGGCTCTCATATCATCTATAGATCGTCAGGCACCTGCTAAGATACGGCATGGCACATATCACAAGTCGCATGCGCCCAGCGCGCAACACCCCTCGTGAACGCATATACGGCCATGATACAGAAAATGGGGACAGTCAAGAAACATAGCGAGTCATGACGGGCATGCGTAACATCTCAAAATCAAGGGTCTGTATCCATCGCAATGGCGGTAGTCATGTCGTGATCGTCAATCTGTACGTGTCTCGAGTCAGCTGCAGCACGGCTCCTCCGCCGGGCGGCACATTCACTCTGCCGGGCCCTCTTCTTCACCGCACTTTTGATGACCTCTGCGCCAGCACTCTGGCGGCCTCCCTTCACGCCACCGAGCGACTTCCTGCCGCCCATGCTAGATCGCGTGCGGGCAGCAGGCGCCACAGTGGTCGCGAGAGCCGGTTGTCCTGGGGCGCGCTGCGCTCCCATCTTCGCGATGACCCGAGAACGAGAAACTCGCGGCTTCCGCGCAACGAGCGCCTTGGGCTTTGGCGGCACTGCGAGTCTGGGAATCCGGGACGGTGTGCCCATGATAGCATTGACCGCTGCGGAAAGCGAGGGCTTGTGAGCAGGAGGAGAAGTCGGGGACGAAGGGCTCGAGAATGTCGTCGTCGTCAGTGGTTTGTCGAAAATCTTGATCAGCCGCGGCGATCGGGGGCTGTTCGTGATGATGCCAAGGGTGGTCTTCTTGGGTGACCGGGCATTGCCAGAGGGCCGCCTGCTTGGGGCAGGAGCAGGACGGGCAGTCTGCTCAGCTACCGCTGAGAGACCCGGGGGCCTTCCCGAGGTTTCCGCGCCCGCGCGGACAGTGCTCTGTCTCTTGGCCATTGAGCTCGCCGTCGGGGCCATGAGCGAAGAGGACCGCTTCTTGACCGTTGGTGCATCCGAACCAGAACCATCCACTGCATCGCTGCTCATTGTACGAGTTGAGCCTGTCGTGCCAACGCCAGTGCCGCCGGAGCCGGAAATACTGCGCTTCGCACCCATGGACGTTACCGGACCCCTCACGGCAGAGACGAGACTGCTCCTTGTTCCTAGTGATGATGCTCCCGCTATGGAGCTAGGCCGGACACTGGTGCGCGATGTCGTTGACGAGGAAGGCCTCGCAGCCACACTCGTTCTCGAGCTGGCGGCTCCGTCAGGCGGTTTGGTGCCTTTGGAGGCGCTGGAGAACGACGGGATGGGAGCGCGGACCCGTGCCATGGACTGCCGAGAGGAGCTGGTCGAGGCGGTGTTCTTGGAAGCCGTGGTCGAGTTCGATGCCTGCGACAAGCGACTCGAAGCGGTCCCCGTAGTAGTGCGGGCCGTGGTCGCTGCGCTCCTCACGCTAACATTATCAGCTCCAGTCGACTGCTTCCGCGTCGCCGCAGAGGAACCTGCAGCTGGCTTGGGCGTGGGCGCGGGTTGCGGCGCCTGTGCGGGCTTCGCGACGGGCACAGTGGAAGACGGCTGCGCAGCGGGTTTGGTGTCCTTCGACGCCCCGGCACCCATGTTCCATACATTGCGCACCAGAGACTTGGCAGATGCAAGGAACCCGAAGCGGGACGTCTTTGCCTTCCCTGAAAGAGTACGGCCAATCAGACTGAGATCCACGAGAGAACGACGAACACTAACCAGCCGGCGGCTTGCCGCCAATACTGACTCGGCCCCTGCTGCTGCGCCTCCTGGCCTTGTTGGCGTCGAGCTTGCGGCGTATAGCCTCACGCTCCTTCTGCTTCTTCAGGTCCTCGGCGTCCGGATCCGCGCCGGCCGAAGGAGCGAGCGAGACTCTCTGACCACTATGCACATCGTTGCCAGATGTCGTACGGATTCGCTTCGATGAGCGGCGGTCGCCAGGATCCTCTTCGCTGCCGTCGTCGTCGCCGTCGTTGTCGTTGTCGTTGTCGTTGTCTTCGTCGGCGCCAAACGCACCAGGCACGCCCATCTTCTTGCGCACGCCCGCACTGATAACGCGCGCACCGGCCGCGCTGCTCTTCCGCTTCGCCCCCGGTGCGGGCCCGATGCCCAGCGCGTCCGACTTGCGCTTCTTCGAGTTGGGCTGCGCCTGCGCCTGCGGTGGACGGCGCGCGGCATAGTGGTTAACAATAGAGTCCATCTTGCCGAAGGCGTCTTCGTGCGCCTTCGCGAAGCGGTCCGTGCTGCCTGTACGCTGATGGGCCCTGTCGTTGGCGCTGAACACGTCCGCGAAGGCATCTTGGACGCCGCGCGCGGGCGCCTTAGCTTCGCCGCCCTTCGCCGCACGAGCTTCGGCGACGCGGCGGTTCATCTCCTCGAGCACGGATGCCGCGGCGTCGCCGAACTCTTTGTTGGACAGACTGTGGCGCGGCAGCGGCGAGCCAAACAGGAACGGCTCCGAGCGCGGTCGAAGAGCCGGGGCGGGCTTCACAGCGTTGGCGTGGGGCGGGCGCATGGGCGAGAACATGTCCGGCGCGTCGGCGGGCTGAGGGGTCGGCTTGGAGAACAGCGGCGCAGAGACCTTCGCGGGTGTAGCGTTCGTGAAGGTGAGTATCCCGCCGGGCATGCGGGCGGCATCATCTTCGTCGCGTGCGGCATGCGGGTGCGGGTGCGGTAGTGTACCGGCAGTCATGGTGCCGCCGCCGACCATGTCCTCGAAGGGAACAAGAGGATACAGACGGCGTCCCTGTAAGGTGTTTCCAGGCGAGGCAGGCCACACGTTCGGACGGTGTCCCGGGGACGCGCCCGGGGCCGGGGAGCCCATCTCGAGATCAAAGTTGGTTTGGAACGGCGGGAGCTGTGGCGTGCCGGGGGCGTCGTGGTCGTTGCGCTGGGCAGCGGAGATGAGGCGGATGGTCGTCGTGGCGCCCTTGTTGCCCATGCTCAGCCGCGCGTTCGCCGGGGCAGGGGCGCCTGGCCGCGACGGGCTGCCCGGGACGGGGGCCGACATGGACACGTCGCCATCGGCGTTGGCGCCGGCATTCCAGTCGACAGCAGCATCGGTCCGCGGAAGCGATGGTGCTGGCGGCAGCTCGCTATACGGGACCGCGTGCTTTGTGAGTTCGTCTTGGCGGGACCCATCCCAGATTGAGGGGGGGCGTTGTTCCGAGTTGGAAGACTTGGTCGATGTCGCACGCTTAATGCCGAGAGACGTGGCAAGTGCCTTGATGGAGGTACCTACGGTCGATGCTGGAGAATAGTTAATCAGTTCGCATTCGTGAGCAGACACAATTCACAGTGTGCGGTTTTAGGAGTTTCGGGGGACATGTATGGTGATCTGTTTCGGTCACAGTACTCGGAAGATCTATGTATGCGTATATGCCTATTGTCGAGAACCATGCGGGTCTCTGTGATATTGTACAGATTATGATCACGACGAGGAATAGGAATAGACGCGCCGCAGATCGGGGGGCGAAATCAAACATGATCAGACTGCAATCTAGATTTACTCACACTTTGAGTTGCTTGTACCGAATTCCCCGGCAGTCCCCTGCGTGCGCAGGCTGCCTTTGGAGGATATCGTGCCGAGCGAGGTGCTTTCCTGTACCTCCTCTATGTCCTCCATGACGATCTCCCACTGTTCGCTGGGGCGGGGCATCTGGAAACGTGGCACGTCGACGTCGCTCGGGAACGTGAGCCCACCGATGTGCAGGGTACCGTCTTCGGACTGGGGCAGCTCCTGTGCGCGCTGCTTGAGACGTTCGATGAGCTCGGCGTTCTTGCCGGAGGCCTTGATGGAGTGTATTTTGCAGAGTTTAACCAGCTGCTCGCGTTTGAGCGAGTGCAAGGCGGGAGAGTTGAACAAGATCTGAGTGGTGGTCGACATCACGGCAACCGATGTGCCGCGGAGTTGCAAGCCAGCAAAATGTGAAGAAGCGGTGTGAAGAGAGGCGGGAAAACGAAGCGCAAGCTATTTACACGGAAACGAAATCAGCAGCAGGGGTCGTGGCGGTCGTAAGGCGGGGGCTGCGTGCGAGGAGCCGAGGCGGGGGCGCGTAGGGGGAGAAGGCGGTGGTTCAAGTTCAAAGTTGCACGCCTCTGCATCATGGCGCGTGCGGCACGTGACCGCGTTGAATGACAGCTTCTATAAATGCATTGCTTCGGCGATGTGCCGTGCCGGCGCCTTGCCCTTGGGCGCGCTCTAATACACTGCTGCGCATTCGTCAAGCGCCCGCTTTCTTGTCCTGCGACGAGGTCCCCGTAAGCTGACTTGCAGACATATCAAGCAACGCACACAACCCACTTCCTGCTAATTGCCGCGTACTTCACCTCCCGGGCTGCACCGTACAGCGCACAGTGTCCTGCTCACGGTGTGGCCCCGACGACACTCCAAGGCACAGCCCGTCATGACTCGCCTCGAGTGCTCCTAAATTGTTTAGTGCGCCTCGACCGCCAATAAACTCACTGCGATTGCATATTAAGCTCTGCAGATCATATCTTGACACCCCGTTTCAGCCCACGCCCTCTACGAGTAGGCTCCAACTCACCAGACATGCGCTTGCTCCTATCGCACAGTAAGAAGCGCCGGGATCCTCATTCCTGCCCACTTCTCGCTCGCTCTTTTTGTAAGAGCTCACGCGGGTGTCGTTTGCCTACACTTGACATTCTTCGTGCACGCTGCACCATTCCTCGCTGGCTTTGCTTATCTTGGCAGCGACAAGCGCCTGCTCCACTTCATGCTCAATGTTCTCGCAACGTATGTGCCTTGGCGCAATGTCTACAGGAAGTGCACGAGCACGACTCGATCGTCGCAACGCCAAGTCGCATACAGGTTGAACGAGCGAGACGCTACGTACCCACTCGGCTGAAGTTCAGTTGCCGCAACGCCTTCAAGCATCGGAGATGTCTCCGTTCTGCACTAGGCCCGATGAGTCTTGAAACTGAAGAGGCTAGTCGTGTACTGTCTGCGCCGCCCCCAGACACAGTGAGCATCTTGTTAAAAGGGAGTGCATATCAAAGGATGCTTTACCTAAAGTGCCGCGATCGCTTTAACCCTGGGTGACTTCGCAACCGCACAGGCGGCGGCGTCCTGGAGGACTGTCCTATTGCAGTGTCCTGCGACTGTGTTACCTCCTAGCGTTGTCGGTTTGTCTCGCTAGCTGACACGCTTGCGGCGCCGGCGCGCGATAGTGTCTCTCGATGTTCCGCTACATGTGATCAAAGAGGACCACTGTTAGCGCACAAAGCGCCCATCGTTTTGATCTGTGACTTTAAGAGGCAGCTGCCCAGTGTCAAAGGAGAAGAAGATTAGCAAAGCGTGCATTCCAGTACGCTACCAATCCGCGACAAGATGGATATTCAACCACGACGGGAAGAGCCCGTTCCCCTACGAAGACAGCTTTAGTGTCCGCGATCACGCTTTTTTGCCACGAGCCGAATTCAAGCTCTAGGCAGCTTGCCGGAGCACGTCAATCCTGATGCGGGACAGTGCCCGGACTTCTGGGATTCGCGCTCGGCTATCCAATGAGAGCACTCGATCTTTGGCGGCTGATAAGAGCGTGTGTGATCCCCAATCTTCCCGTCGCATCGATAAGCAGCCGTCTTCGAGCTGGCCTTTTCAAGGACAAGAAGAGCACGATTCAGTGTCGCGTTTCCGCGGCGATTGACGCATTGTTACCCTGTGGGTTCGCCACATAGCAGTGACAATGCATCTCACGACGAACGCTTGAGGGTTAAGGGTTGTCTGTCCCGTCACAGCAAAGCGCACTCGGGACGAAGATCGTCCCAACTCGAGCGAAAAGCGCGCAAAGCGACATACCTGAGCACCCTGTGTGGCTTCAATCACACCTATCCACGCCTGGAACACGCAGAAGGCCTGCAAGTGGCCATTGTTAGCGTTTCCACATCGTGCCCGCAATGGGCGACGATAGCCAGCCCTTCGCGACGCGTCACTACGCGCGGGGACAAGAGCAGGCTGGTGACCGCGAGGCGTGGCGCCGGGAGCCGAAGAGCGTGGGCGTGGGCCGGGCGAGGCAGCCGGGATTGGTGCGGACCCACAGAGGCAGACGAGAGCAAGCAGCAGAGTTGCCATGCAGGGCAAGTCCAGCAACGGCACGCCTACGCATGCAAACACACGCCCACCAATCATAACCTTGCCCAGAATGGCGAAAACCAATCGAGCTCCCACGCCCCTGCGCTTAGCCTGTCACGTTGCCGCCGAACCGCGCCTTCCCCGCTTCTATATAACTTTGCCCCCCCCCGGCTCTGCAGCTGGCTCTGCATCCCGACCGTCCAAGTCCGCTCCTCCGTCGACCGCAACTCTCCAGCGCACTCCAGCCTCCTCGCACACTGCGTCGTCATGGGTGTCTACAACTCGCCAGTCGTCCTCCGCAAGACCTCCAACGTGGAGAACGTCTCCGTCCGCCCCTCAGCCGCCGAGTCGTCCTCCGCCAAGGGTGCCCGCCAATCTGTCGCCGCCGCCATCATACGCGGCTCCTCGCAGCGCCGCAGGGCCCGTGCCAACGGCCCGCGAGCTCAGCGCTATGTGGCTGAGCAGGCCAAGCGTCGCAAGCTCGCCCACACGCCGCCGATCAACATCTCCTTCCCGACCCCCGTGCCCTCCTCGTCGACGTCCAAGGATGTCGAGATGAAGGACGGCACGCGCCCCACCTCGACGACGACCGTCATTCTCCCCCGCCATCTCTCGCGCCCCACCTTCAAGCCCGTGCCGCACAGCCGGGTCGCATCGATCGAGCCGCAGCTGGCGGACCTCCCGATCGAATACATCCAGGACAAGTTGGCGGAGCTGGGCCCTGAGTACGTACACCGTCCTCTTCGCGATTGGGCAACGTTCTGACCTTCTGCACACAGCATGGTGAAGGTCCTCACCAGCGTCGAGGCGTCGACCAGCACGAACACGCTCCCGCGCGAGCTCTCCATCCTCGTACAAGACCTCGCGAGCGACCTCCCTACACACATGCTCGCGGTCTATTCGCGCCAGCCGACCGGCGGCCGTCGCCGCGTCACGATGTACCCCACGCACTCGATCGTGTGGGCCGCGAACTGCGCAACGCTCCCGCCTCTCCCGTCCTCACATCCCAGCGCGCCCGACGCCTCGCCCTCCGCGCGCATCACCGTCCCCGTCGTCCCGCTCTGCCTGCCCGATCCCGCGTCCTTCCCGCACCTGTCCTCATATATCTACGCAAAGCGCGTGGACGTGCTCCTCGCCGCCCTCTTCCCCTCGGCGCCGCCCTCCAACCTGCAGGGCAAGGACGCAGCGACCGAGTTCGCGTGGGCACTCGCGCGGGAACACAACACGGCCGCGCTCGTCGACGCGATGACGAAGGTCCGCGGGTTGTGGCTCAATGTCTGCGCCCTGGGCATCTTCGACGACGGCATGTGGGTCGCCATCGATCTCGCATGGGAGGTGCTCGTCAATGCCCTCTCGATCAGCGTCGGCGCGCCCCTCGCCACCGCCTCGCAGGCGGATGCGCCTTTACGGGCGCAGTTATGAGGCGGCGTTGGGTTAGGGTCCACATTTTTATTTCGTTCTACATTTCATCGTGGCGTATAGTTATCAGCAGTGAACAGAAGGACAAAATATGTAGCATTATGACCGTTTCCCTCGGTATTACAGTATGCTCTTATGTCTAATATGTTAAGTCTAGTACTGTGTTTATACAATAGACTTTTCGAGTTATCTTTTGAAGTTCCAACGAGTCATGTGATAAGTCCAGCGCGCTTCAAACTCCCGATCAATCGCAGGTGCACGTGACAAACACAGCACTGTTTGAGCACCCTGTCAGACGCGCCTTCTCGTTTGCTGTACATGTAATGACCTGTCCTATGGCTGTTGAGATGTCGCAGTCGCTGACAAGGGAGCAGCTGTATATAACTCCGCTACCTGTAATCCGACCGTTGGTGTTAAAATTCTTAAACACTGCCCGTGGTATTTGAGTCAGGGCTCATAGAAGGGCGTAGACAGGAAGTATATTCCGGCATGGGTCCTAACCAGGATTATTGTACGTACGTTTTTCTACACTTTATAGGTAGTGTGCGGAAGTCGGGACTCGTATTTCCTGAGCCAGGTAGGCTTCGTGTCTCAGGTCCTCTTCGCTCATAAGTCGTCTCGTCCTGCTGTACTGGCTTAGCATGCATGGTCTGCTGTCCCAAACGGGACTTTAATGTCGACAATCTGGAGCCGGTAGACTGGCCGTGGCCGCTTACTCCGTGGTGGGGCCTACCACAAACGTTTCCCTTTCTCGGATACCAAACGTCCGGATCTGTCATCTGCGAAGGTTGACGAAATGCTTGCAGAAAAATGCATTCTCGTCTGCTGTACATCGTCTCTGTATGAAACGTGTGTCATCCATTTGAAAAGACTGTCTTCAGAGTTGCGGATGTGTCTCTCCTATTTGCATTAGTGTCTTGAGGTTCTCAAGCTGGGTAGATTGTGTTTGACAGCTCTGAAGGTGTACGGATAGTCACAGCCCCGTGCAGAAAGTGGCAGTAGCCCGTTGACGGTTCGGGCTGAGTCATCGAAGACAGTGGTAGGGCCTCCTGGGCGAGACCCTGCGGGAATGAACGTGAAGTACGGTATACCTGCGGCCTGGCTCGCATGAATGAGTCGTCGTTGCCAACTACGAGAATGACGCCTCTCTGTCCCTGTCTGAGCCGCGGAAAAAAAAACTGGCCACGACGTTTGGAAATTGACTCATCGACCGCCGACAGCTCTGCATGTTTTCACATGTATGTGCTCATGATCGCCGCGCCTAGGCACACCTTCTCCTGAGCGCGTGTATCGACGTTCGGCCACCACAGCCCACGCGCTAGGGGAGAAGACCACCTCATAATTACGTCGGGCGTCCACGCAGGCTGTCGTGGGCAATGGTGTGCGGCTTCCATCCAGGTCAGTTTCAGATCTCGTATGTATCGAAACCATATCCACAGTGGTGGCCACAGACGCTCGGCGATGGTCTGTGGGCCTATTATGCTCCAAGTGGCAAGGCGAATACACGCAGTCCAGCCAGGTACGCACGGCAACTCAGGCGGTGAGGCCCAGTCAAAATCGCATCTGAGCAGATCCAGGAGAATCGTGGTGTATCTGAGCAATTGACGTGATGTCAGAATTTCCGATAGACCACGTTATACCCCGCTGTACCTCCAAATTCTGGACTGAAACCGAGGGGCACATCGAAGCACATCGGGGCAGAATGAAGCTATATGAATATTCTCGCTACGCTCCGATTGTTTATATACGCTCCAATTGTTCATATACACTCCTTTATTCATATACACTCCGTTTGTTTATATACACGTCATTGTCCTTAGACGACCTACTGACCACACGCAGAGACACTCCATCGCTCACTCTCAACCTGACCATTGCTTCTCATCTTCGCCTCCATCAGCATCTCAGGATTGCTGATGTTACAGCTGGCGCTGCACAGAAGACGTGGCCGTGTTTGTGTACGAATGACAGACCTATCAGGTGTAGTACAGCAAGCAGGGTCAGCTATATCAGACAAGGGGGACTCGCAACAAGTAGACGCACTGATGAGCATTCCTGCCCCACCAGGGCTCTAGTACTGGGAGAGGAGACTGGAGTATGTGAGTACGAACTAGATGCCTCCAATACAAGGGATGGAGGTGGAAAGCATACTGATCTCGAAAATGGGGTCACTATATGCGCAGTCAAACTTGCTGATAATGACTCACCTGAAAGGAATGACATTTCACGACTATGCAATCGTGTCAGTCAAGATGTCCGTGTACATCATATAAAAGTTCACCGCGCGCCCGCATGACACCGCGACATCACATCAGGATCAGCGCGACATTATCGCATTCCTGGCATTCCCAAACCGCACTATATTTGAACCTCTTCGGTTAGCCCAATTACCGTAGTGAATGATGATGACTCACTGCACTACCACACGCTGTATGCTAGTTGTTTCTCGATGCGAGCTTCAGCCGATATTTCCATCTTACTGAAGCTCGTAAGCGCTTCCTAATTTCCCCTTGTAATGTACATACGCTTACCTCCTGTAGAGTGACGGGACACTGTTAGATACAACGTCACTCGTTCCCCGTCAAGACACATCTGGCCTATTATATGCGATCTACTCACATGGCTGCCGTGACGAAGAGGATATTGTAGGGGGCTCGTCGGGTGTAGATGCAAGGTGAGTTGTCCTTAATGCTTACTACAGGTCTTACAAGTAGAGGGATAGGATTCTGCCGAGTCTGTGCTTGACTGTGGTAGCAAGAGAGAGAAGAATGTAGGATGCGACGCGCGGCCAGGGGACGCAGTCACATGATTGAACCTAGTTTTGTGCACAGAGACAAGGTGTGCGGCGTATATAGGTGACATGATTAGAGCTTACAAGACAAATTGCTGTGTCAAGTGGGACTTTGAAGTGCACGAAGTGTTTGCATCATGCAACACCGGCGTGTGATCAGACAAAAATAGCCTCTCGATCAATTTCCGAGTCGATGTACACCGTCTGGCTCAGTTGGATTAGATCCGCCTCTTTTTCCCCCGTTCTGCTCAGACGCATTTTTCACTGGCGGTGAGGTGCATAATAGTCAACGATCGTTGTGCGACCCTTACACCGGTGAAGACGAGTTGGGAAGTTGGCCGGGGCGACCCTGCAGCTGCCGCCGATCATCCGGATTCGAAGCACTTGTATATGATCGATCAGAGCCCGCCCGTCCGCGGCCGCACGGCGTCGCAGGGCCGCCGATATGCGCTGAGATCCTGGGCGGAGCGTTAGAGTTGTATGAACGGCGCTGGGTGGCCGCGCACATCATGTCTGGGCTTTCTGGACAAGGCCATGTGGAGTTAGGGATATTCTATTCGGCGGTGGCCATAAAGGGCACAAGGATTCTATCAGAGCGCCTTCTCTGGGCGCGAAGAACGAGGTACGTTCTCTCACTTACGTGACGCGAACTTTATTCTGTAGATTTCACGGCCAATGGGAATCTCCGTCAAGGCAAGGATGCCACAGTGGTGGTACAAAGATGCAAGCGCAGTCCTCTCACACCGTTCGATTGGTCATCACTCTGTGGACGAGGCCAGAATCATCGAACCTTAGTGGCCAAGAAGCGGTAGGCGGCGGCTATAGGTGGCTTATAGATGCCAGCCTGAGGCCAACAAGTCGACGTTTTGGATTTTGGATTAATAATAGCTTGATCACGGAGATCCGAGTCGCAGCATCTTCGCTGACCACAGCCTGCCGGTACCATCGATTCCAATGATTAACACAGCAGATGCAGAGATGACACCATTGCGCTCGGGAATCAAGGTGGATGGCAGACACCAACATGCAGGGCAGGGTCAGGCGAGCGCTAGCCAGACGTAGTGTCAGCGGTAGATGGCTAATAGTAAGGTTCACCCCGCGTTCGAAGTTTTCCAGGTCTTCTCCGCGTCCTTCGGCTAACGCCAGCCATGCCAGCGCGCGTCGAAGGGAAATTAGCCTTAAAGCCGCTGAGTTTGACGTTCTGCTGCCGCGGCTGCGGTTCTCTCGCCACTCCTAACCGCCGGGCAAGGCCAGGGACTCATCCCGCGTACGTACGTTTGTTCGTTCGTACGCCCACGACGCTGTTCGTTGCGGCAAGGGACAGGCTGGGGCAGGGTATGCTAGAACTCAGCCTTACCTGTCACATCGCTTCCCTGACACCGCTACGCTGGACAGTAAGTGCTGCTGCCAACTAATCTCCTCAAGCCACTGAGGACCCTCTGACGTAGACACGGCCTGTCCGCAAGGACATTCGGCCTGTCTCAGGTCCGTCCATCGGCGTGAGTTGTACGCTTATGTACCGCCCCTCGCGTCGTCAAAGGTCGCGGTCACCAAATCTACCTCTTCGCGCGCTACGTCCGCCACCATGGACCCCAGCCCCAGTCACTTCTCGCCACCCACAGGATGCACAGGGCGCCAACGCGAGCGCCAGCAGATCCCCCGCGCCCCAAGCTGTGTTCAAGAAGCCCTTTGATGACCCATATGAGTAGGTCGTCCACGATCCGCTGCACTTCGCTGGTCCTGCTCATGAGCGATGCGCAGGGCCCTATGCCGCGAATACAATGTTGCGCCGACGAACGTCACGTTGCAGCCCGACGGCGCTGTTCCCCCAGCAATCGACATGCCTGTCCTCCGCGATGCACACATGCCCACGCACACCCTCGTTATCCTCAACACCAGCGCTCCCAGCAGCCCCCTCGCTCCTTCCTTCTCAGCGCCACCGAGCGCGCTCCTCGCTCCTTCCCCCCACACCGTCGCTATACCCATCAACGCAGACCTATTCGCAGAACGCTTCGCGAAAGACCTCACCTCGCTGGCCCCGGACCGCTCGCCAACGGGCTCGACGCTGCCCGTCCCGACCTGGAGTGAACGTGCGCACTCACAGACTGTCACGCTCCCGACGATCCCCCTGCCCGCCCCGCACCCGCCCTCCGTCCCCTTGCTCCTCCTCTATGGCCTCGGCCTGCACTTGTACGCAGACCCGCAGGCCCCCCGCGGCAGGTCCCCTGGCGGCAGACGACGCAGCGGCGGCCCGGACGCGCGCACGATGACGAGCACGAGCACGCTCGCCGCGTACCTGCTGCCCACGCGCGTCATCGAGGAGTTCCCCTCCGCCGCGGCGATGGCGGACGTCATGGCGCGCTGGTGCACGGAGCTCGAGATGCAGTTCTACACGAAGTTCAACCAGGGGCTGTGGGCGAACGTGCTCGCGCTCGCCCCCGCGGACGCCGTGCTCGTGGACCTGGTGCGCACCGCATGGAACGTCACCGCAGAGGCGAGACGCATACGCGAGCGGCTGCGTCTCGCCGCGGCGGCAGTCGCGAGTGTGCCAGTGCTTAGCGACTAACACGATCGCGCCGGCGACGTAAAGCACACGGCGTCGATGTCCGACGCGACACGGACGCACCGACAAGTATCATATGTCCCATATCTGACCTGGACCTCTAGTATCTACTGTACCGCCGCGCCCTTGCTGTAATGCTCTACGCTGTAATCCGACGTTCCAGTCAATATGTCCGCACGCCCCAGCTCCAAGTAGTCGTATACCCTGCACGCTCTCGTAACGCCGTTGATCACCTACCATGCCGCGCTCGCCCTCTCGGGGATTGGCCCTGCTACGCTGGCAGTTTCAGATTCATGCTTTGCGTTAAATGGCATGATTAGCTGGTTGATATGTCAACGATGTGTCATGAGTGTGTCCGACGACATGCTGCAGCTCTCCCTTGGCAACGTACTTCCTAGAAAAGGTAATATGTGCACGGTCGATCAAACATACCGTCGGTACCGCATCAAAGCGGCTTCGAGGAAGCAGCCACCGTGCGCGGTGACGATGTCGTGAAGTGCGTACAATATATATGGTATGTATCTACGATGTCCTGGTGGGCGCGCGCGCGCTCTAAACGTCAGTGAGATAAATTAAGAGAAACTGCCATAGTGGGGAAACTATCTGTCCTAGGGTCAGGGAAGCATGTTGTTTCTGAGAGCTGAAACAGTTTGTAAAAATTACTACATCGGCCCTAGGACGCTCCTGCGGTTGCCCAAAAAATACACGTTTACCCGCTCTAGGGGAGTCATGATGACCCAAGGACGGGTGCCCCAATCAGGATGCGTGTCATTCGGCGTCGGGTGAGGATAGAAGTTCTTCAGCGTTTCGGACAAGCGTATATCTGGAACGCTCTGGAGTTTCCCGCGTCCCAATCAGAGGAAGCGTCCTGGCTGCAGGTTCTTCAGGTTCGCGCACTTGATTTTTCCCTCCATCACTAGCTCCGCTACTGCTTTCGCGGTGCCCGGCGCGTTGCATATGCCCTGCAAAAATCCCCAGTCAGAAAACACGTCTGTGGCGGCCAGCAGCGGTGCCGGTAATGCAAGGATACCAACCCAGCACGTATGCCCCGTCGCAATCACCAGGCCTTTCGCGATGGAAGTGGCCTCGCCCACGATCGGCCCCCCACCGGTGCTCACCACAGGCAGGAAGCACGCCTGCCGCTTGTCCACCGCCCCGTCCCTCAGCTCGGCCGAAATGCTCGCGACGTGCTCGTGGATGCTCTCGCACGCGCCCTGGTCGACCTCGACATCGTCCACCGTCTCCGGCACGCGCGGAGCTGT